>NC_056728.1:710290099-710350099 GCF_019279795.1 Protopterus annectens
AAGGATTATAAAATCGACTGACCAAAACTTGTCATAGCAATCCTTATTCGTGGTGATGTCTTGAACCTTCTCAGTGGTCACATAAGCACTGTCAAAAATACAATGTGAATCTAGGCAATGTGACACAACTTTGCCTTGTGAAGAAGGACTGGCACAATAAGCAAATTCTCTACTTATTTTGGTAACTTTATGCAAACCACATCGGCAAAACTTTGGTGTGCAACACTTTTACAAAATAAGTTTGAGTAAACCATTTTTTCCAAATATTTTATACTGATGTCCGGTATAAAATACATGCATTACCTCATATTGCGAGCTTAGAGTTTTATGAGTGGTAAAATCACAAGTCATAAAAATCAGCTTTTTTTTTAAATCCAAGAACAAGCTGTTTCATGCATCACACAAGCATACACCTACAAATTCCCTTTACCCATTTTTAAGACTGAATTACTGTTTCCAATGTATGCATTAATTGTACATATTATAGAAACCATTTAAAGCCTTTTTAATAGAAACGTGTTTATAAACACACTATGTCTCAGTGAGGGGGTATTATTGAATTTCTAGGATTAACACAGGTACATAAATCTGTAGTACTATTTTATTACTGCAGTGAGAGGCTTGCTTTCAGAAGCATTTTACAGTTAATTTTACAGTTCAGTATCAAAGTTTATTTTATGAATTAGTAATTGGGGATACTTCACTGATAAACCTATTTTAGCCAGCTGGTCATCAGTTTGAATTCTTTAGACACTGGCAGTACGAGTTACATTTCACACATAGTGGGTTTATATCCACTCCAACTGTGCAGCTAAGGCTCTACCACTTCTCTTGGATTGGTTTCAACATAAACGTAACTCTGAACTTGTATTTTTAGGAGATGTTAACATCTATTCGTCAGATCAAACTGCAGCTTACCCAGACTGTTGCACTAGGTTACTGCTGGCTAATTAATCTCGCAACCAGAACTGATCCAAAAACCAAAGACACAAACACTCAACCAGATTCCAACATTCTCCACCAACCTCATTAACTACCAAATTGCCCTTAGTGATTCTAACCACACAAATTCAATTGGGGGGGGGGGGTACACGGCCCATTAAACCTAAACACTAATTTCACCTTGTCAATACTGAGCTTCAATTCATAAACTGAAACTCTCTTAACCACACTCCATATGTCAATCAATAAGCACCATCCCACCCTTAAAAAAATAAACTATCCTAGACAAACATGCTCTCTCTCAAGCAGTTAGGATAAAAATAAATAAATCCATTCTGTGGCTAGACTGAAGATTTGATGAAACAGCACAACTCTATATGGAAACAATATTAGCTTACAGGACACTCACAAACCCTACTCAAATGTAAAGAATTGAAGGAACAGCTTCCAGCAACAAATAAAACAAGGGAAACAAATTATGTCAAACTACAGGAAAAAGGATAATTCATCAGCTTTCTGGAATATTGTCAAAAAACTAATGGGAAATACAAACATAAATGAAAATAATCCACTGGACCAACTTAATGACCAAGGCACTTTCTCCAGTAATTTTAAGACTCAATAACTGAAATACACACGCAACTAACCAAAATCAACTACAACTAACAGTCCCGACTGATCATCTCCATCTTTTACATTTAAACTTGTTGCTGTTAAAGAAGCTAAAAATCTGTAGACAATGAAAATACATGGATCTACTTTCATATCTCCAAACTAATCATTATAAAACAGGGTCCTAAAGGAAGGCTAATCCTATGTGGAAGGAATCCAACATTGTCCCATTATTTGGAGAAGATGAAAATAAACCTGAAAACTACAGGTCTGTCTCAATCCTTAGTCCTATATCTGAGGTATTAGCAAAAGGTTTCCCATTCAGAACATGGTTCCTGACTTCAACACCGCACTCAAAACGGTTTTGGGTAAAACAACTTTATTATAGAGCATCTGAACGTGACAAAAGTAATCTTGCAGACACCAGTCAAATGTGATAATCTTTAAAGAACTTACAATATTTAGCCTCAAATGCAGCAAATATACACCCCATCTCCATAAATGCCCACACTGAAGCAGATAAAGGTGTAATCAGGGGTCACTTTCTTAAAACATGTCAACAACATAGGACAAGACAATCATAAAAAGTTTGGTGTCTCTTAAAATACAGTCCATCACAGTAAAAAAAAAATCCTAGCAAGGGAAGGAAGTAACAAAGATCTAAAAGATTTTGTTTAACAGTATTTTAAATGGTGGGGAAGCACCAACATCCTGGAAGAAAGCTGTGATGGCTGTAATAACTAAAGACAGTAAAGACCCATCAGACCCAGCTATATGTAGGCCCACTTCAATTTTAAGCCATGATTATGAAGTGCTTAAGTGTATGATAACTAAAAGAATGATTTATTAATTTATTAATTTTGGCATCCCCTTGCCAATGTGGTTTTGTGTTGGGGAGACAAACATTTGACAACATCAATAGAACAATGATAATCCAGAAGGAAGGAGAATGTAAGAAAATACTACAGTTGTTGGCGAGTCTTGATGCAAAGAAAGTATAAAACAGAGTAAGCTAGGATTTTATGAGTAAAGCAACAGAATAATTTACATTTCCTGATACAGTAAGGTTAATTTGGAGAATATATAAAGAAATGGCAAAAATTAAGGTGGGAGGGTTCCTCTCTGATATGTTGTGTCTGAATAGAGTAAACGGGGGAGGTGTCCTCTTTCCTCTCTGTTATTCACGTTATAGTTAGAGCCACTGAGAAAAGTAAATAAAGAATTCAGAAATTCAAAGATATAATCTGTATGGTAATAAAAAAAGTTGGTTTTATTTGCAGACAATATTATTATGTCCTTTTCTGGTTTTATGGGGTGCAAAATCAGTGTCATGAACACAGACTGTTTCAGTTCTTTTTGGGATACAAAATTAATGAAAAAAAAATAAAGGCTATAGCTGTAATCTGTGTACCCACATGTGACTTGGTTCAGCAATACCTATATTTATGGGGGCACAATAAAATGAAGTCTTTAGGAGTATGTACTAAAAAGGATTCTATTATGGCAGCTAAAGATATGTGGGAAAAGACTAAACAAGAGATGATCCAAAAACTGAGAAAATTAAAGCTGTTGTTTATGGATATAAACAACGAGATACAAGCAGTGGAATGTTTTAGTTCCCTTAATTTTATATACAGGTCAGGCATGTTTTTACTCAACAAGAGGAGAAGTTGTGGACAATCATCAAGAGAGAGTTTCAGGATTTTTATCTGGGATGGAAACAGGACAAGGATCAAGGGGGACAAGTTTCTCCTTCCAAAAACAAGGTTGTTTAGGATTTCCTAATTTTGAAAGGATACTTTAGAGCTACACAGTTAAGGCTCAAATACATAACACAAGCAGAAAACTATAATTCAAAGAGGAAAGGAATGGTGATGAAGCAGGGGAATTCAAGAAATAATGAGTGTGGGATTTTGGATGCAGATCCTTACAACATGAGCCATACATTATGTTCATAGAGTAGTAGAAAATGCTCTAAGAACTAAACCAACACACGAATGGATGAAGGAGATTGTGCTGATAGGAATGATAGCAAGGAGGGGAACACAGAATAGGCAGGAGGGGCCTGGAATTTACTGCAGAAAATTGGCAAAAGGAACCAAGTTATTCATGGCAAATAACTAGAGAGGGGAAGTTAGTAAAATGGGAAGAGGCCAAGAAGACATTTGGACTGCAGGCTAGAGACTGCTTTCCCTATCAGGGATGGATACTGGAATATAGGCAAATAGAAAGGGATAGGGGAAATCCTTAGTGAAAAACCTGCTCATTTGTGTATATAAAATGTTGCATGATAACTACAGGAATTGGAGGAGGTTAGAAAGAATGGAAAAGAGATTGGATAAGCAATTCAAAAGGAAACAATAAGGACATATATATGGCTCCCAAATATGCAAAGTCTGGAAGATTTATGATTTTTGCTTAGAAGTGTTTGTATAGGTATTTTATACCAAAAGCAGACTGAAATAATGTTTCTGCCGATAGATGACAAATGTTGAAGATAGGGAAGAAAATAGTAGCTGGGAACGGTTCTATATCAGATGATCGAAAGCTTACAAGTCTGAAGCTCACAACTTTGAACTGCAAACCTCGAAAGCTGACAACATCGAACGTACAAAAAAGAAATACTAACTACCCCAAAAAAAATGCTCTATGCCACCCCCACACCCCCCGCTACTTAAATATACCAACTCCGAGATCGCACTTTAGTGCAGTAAAGGGAAATCTTCCCTTCCCGCACTCTATGGCAATCTCCATTCTGCGGTTCAATGTTGTCAGCTTTCGGGGTTTGAAGTTCGAAGATGTGAGCTTTGGACTTATCAGCCTTTGATGTTCCGATATAAACCCGCTGGGAACATATGTTTTGGGAGTGTAATGAGCTGAAAGACTTTAAAAATTGCCTAAAAAGAGTACTCTGTCAGAACTATTGGGTGAGTAAATGGGTATAACTAAGGGAATCATTTTTTGAGTTGGGATACAGGATCGGAATTGCCTAGATATAGTAAGACCTTATCAACTTAATTCTAGTGGCTGCCAAAAAAGCAATCACTAGAAAATGTAACCGAAAGTCTAAACCAACTATATTTGAAGTATTGAATATTTTAACAGAGATAAAAGAACTGGAAGTAGGATCCTTAGAAAACAGTAAGCGCAAATTACATAGAAAAATGGAAATTAGGGAACAATGCATACAAAATAATATTTGGAGGAGTGAGGTTTAAGGGAAGGCAGGAATTTATCAATTTATGTAATGTTGGACTGATGATACAAAAGAATATGTGATGTACAATGTTTGTAATTGGGAACATGTTAATATGGTTTGCTTTCTTTTATATAAATGTTATGTTTACCTAGGTCTTAACAGATTACTGCTTTTTTTTAATACCTTTATTGAGTTAAGTCACTTATGTCACCCAAACCATACATGTAATGTCAGCTATGGGCAAACTCAACAAAACCACTACCCAGAGATTATTTGCTGCAAAAAAAGCCAAATTCCCTGCTCAATCTCTGGAGAACAGCCATGCGTGTCATATACTGAATAAGCTGAAATAGAGGCCTTGCTCAAGTAAATTAAACTACATCCACCTCATTTTCCCAGAAGATTATATAGAACTGCGAATATCCATCATTATAGTCTCTATTCAGCAATTACAAAACTGTGTACCTATTAATAATATAATCTGATAATCTGCTGATCATAAGAAACACACAAAAATTGGTAATGTGCCCCAGGACACTCCTTTCCCAACACACTAACATTCTACCTCTGGACAGTCATAACAAACAACTTCACAGCATTCAAGAACACAGTACATGAACTCTTAACCTTAGGAACTTTATAACATAATTAACTTCAAAAGCAGTGACCGCCACCTGCAACTTCCATTTCAAGACAGCGCTATCCTACTCAAAAATGAGGAGTAACTTATTGGTTATACTGAAATATAATGCCCCCCCCCCATATGTGCATTTACATATTCTGCCCACTGTTGCACCACATTTAAATTCAACATATCTACATTTTGGAATTAGCCTCTGAACAAGCGCATCAACACATTTTCACTGGAAAACATTAAATAAATCAAAACAATAAATAAACATATCTAAAAACTTAAGCATGGAATCATACAACTGCAATGCAACTTTACATACATGGAACACTTTTTATGTTAAATCAGATTCTGGCAATAGTTTAATTCTTGCCTTGCTACTTCTAAAGCTCCATTCAATTCTGTCTTATAAATCATGTAGATTGTCGAATTTACTGTAGAACAGAGTATATGTTGTGACTTTAAAAAGCATTTCAAAGTGAGGGCACATGCATGTAAATAGAGAGCATGTGCAGGTAGCAGTGCCATTTTGAGTGAACAGCCAGAGTGTTAGCATGTATGAGTGCAGTAGTCAGTTTATAAGTTTATTTAAGTTTAAGTTACTAAGCCTCAATCCTGATGTGTTTGTATGTAATATAGCTGCTTGAACCAAACCCACAACTATTCATCTGTTTTATCTGGACTGGATGAGCTACATGGTGCCAGAAGCAGGATGTCTGAACGACATGGTGTTAGAAGTAGCAAACCTGAATTACATGGTACCAGGAGTGGCGTATCTGAATGACATGGTGTTAGAACTTTCATCCCAACCTGCTTAAACAATTGAGAAAGGTCAGAAACAAATTTTAGGTAATAAAAAACTTGCATAAATGATTTATTGCATAAAGAAAATGAAACAAATCATTCACAAAGCACAAAACCCATTACTGATCAAACGAAAAGCACAAAACACATTATTTATCATATGAAAAGCACAAAAGTATTATTGATTAAATGAAATGTTCAAAACCATATTTAATAAAATTCTTATTTAAAATACTTATGAGAGTGTTCAGAACTACTTCTGATTTGCATAATGAGCATGTTAAAAGTAAAAAGAACACAAGAAAAGTATAACGGACATGATAAAAGTCAAATGAGCATAAATACAATAAAAGGGCAAAATGAGCATGGAAAAGCAAAGCGACTGCAATTTTTAGCAGATGACCATGTTTTTTGATATGTGCTACTATTTTGCATTGACTAAAGCTATTCAAAGTATAACTAGAGTTGTTTGAAGTATCTCAGAGTGTGCGAAGTGTTTGCAGTGTTTGCTTTACTACAGTACAATTATTTTGAAGAGTTTACTGTGTGCAAAGAACAGTCATTTTGCAAAGTGCATTCAAAATACAGTCATTTCCAGAAGTTTCTTGTGCTGTGTACAATTCATTTGTAAAGTGCAGTCATTTCAAAGTGTTTCTTACACTGTACAGAGTTATTTTGCCTCACAGCAAGTGGTTCTCCAGTTCAAGTCTTGGCTGCGGTGCCTTCTGTGCAGAGTTTGCATGTCTTCCCTGTGTTTGCGTGGGTTTCCTCTGAGTGCTCTGGTTTCCTTCCACATTCCAAAGACATGCATATGGAGCATTTCTCCCCGGGCCTCCGCTGAAAATAGGCTCTGTCCTAGTAGGACCTTCCCGGTCAACAAATGTTAAATAAATAAATAATAATAAATAAATAATAATAAATAAAATACAGTCATTTCGAGAAGTTTCTTGTGCTGTGTACAGTTCATTTGCAAAGTGCAGTCATTCTGAAGTGTTTCTTATGCTGATAAGGGTAGTTTCAGAAAGTACAGTGATTTCAAAGTGTTCTTGTGCTACGGAAATGTATTTCCCAAAGTGCAGTTATTTCAGAAGTCTATTGAGCTACTGAGCATAGTTACAAGTTTCTGGCATAAAATTCTGATGTATATGTGTGTGCATGTTCATACATAACTCCAAGGGTCTTTATTATTGTGTGTTGACAAGGCAGAGGCATTTCACACACCCAGTTCACTTGTGTTTGATCATAATATTGCAGAGAATTGACGAGTATTTGAGCAGAAATATGATATTTTCATACAAGCAGCTTTTCTGATAAAGATGCATGTATGAGGGCATTTATTCTGCTTAATCTAGCTGGGTTAGAAGCCATTGAAAGAGAGGATTCCTTTGTGTATGCACCAGCAGTATATGCAGGAGAAAGGGAAAACCATCACATTGTTGTTCAAGCTGAATCAAGGGAGGACCCTTAGTGCTTGAAACATAAATCTTGAGAAATGTGCAACCCCCAGGCCAAATGTTACCTTGGAGAGGCACTTAGTTTACACAAAAGACCAAAAAACAATCTTTTGCAGCTTACATTACTGACTTGAGAAACAAAGCTAAAACTATGATTAGGTGCTCTGAAAGGTGAGTTGATAAAAGGACTGGCTTGTGTGTGGTGTCAGTAATGCTGCAGTGAGAAAGATTTTGCATTGAGACAGTGATTTGATGTTGAGCAAAGCCATAGAGATTTGTCAGATACACAAGTTTACAGAAAGGCACACAAATATGCTTGCAAGTGATAAGAGCATGGTTTCAGCAGCCTCTAGAGCAAACATAGACAGCATGCAGCACATGGCTAACAAAAACAGGTCTAAGCACATGGCAGCTGCAGCCCCTGCAGGATTTCCAGGGACAGCCTGTACCTTTCCAGCAAGGTCTAAGACTAGCTCTGTAAAACAAACATGCTCAGTGCAGCAGAAGGGTGAATTAGAAAAACCCAAGTCAAGTCTCATTGTTAACTGTCATAATTGTGGTGCCAATCATGAATCCAAGAGAAAAGTGCTTAGCATTTGGTTAGCAATGCCACAAATGCAAAAAATGGAACCACTTTCAAAAGCTTTTCAACTCAAGCAAGACTCATTAATTTATTAAGAAAGGTCACTCAAAAAAGCAAGTTAATCATATAGAAAGCTGCAACTCTGCTTTCTATGTAGATGGTGTATCAGTGGTTGGTGAAAAAGAAGCCTATGCATAGAGCTCCTGCAAGACTACAAAGAATGATGCTCAGATTACAAAAGTACAAATTCAAAATGGTCTATACAAAAGGCAAACTTCTTTATCTGGCTGATACCTTATTCAGATCATCCAGAAATACCACAGAAAAGCTTGGCGCAGAGAATTTTGACTTGGAAGTGCATAATTTTTCTACCACAAGACTTGGTGAGCTAAGACATCATACAAAGACCGATCCACGTTTGCAAAAACTCAACCACTAAAGAGCTGGAACTATGAAGAGTCCAAATAATTTGATTGTAAGAAAAAGAATAATTAATTATTGTTTATATAATACTTCATCTGAGGATCTTATATGCTCCTAGATGAAAGAAAATTATATATTTCAGTCAAAATCCTTGTATTTTCAAGGTTCCAGCATCAGGACCAGAAAGTTTTATTTTTTAAGATATGTATGTGAATGCTTTACTTACCTTTGAATCTCAAGCTGCTGTCTCACTAGCTGGCTACTACATGGGGTTATTAGTCATGATTTGCTGTTTACTGCAGATGTCAGGGAAACATTGTTTCTATTGCAATAACAAACTTCTAATGTGTTATATGGCATTCTCAAAGAGTTTTACTTCAGCCAGTTACTTTTTGTTTCTAAATGTGAATGTTTTTCATATCTGTATTCCATACAACTGATTTACAAGCTACAGAAAACTAAGAGCCAAGGCAAAAACCAACAACTCTGAACAAATGCAGACAGAAGATCTCGGAACTAACTGCAACTGTGTAAAAAACAAATTTATTAATGAATTTAATCGTTTTCATCAGTATATATATATATATATATATATATATATATATATATATATATATATATCAAAGACTTCATCAGAAATAAAACATACAACAATCCAAACAATTAAATATCCCTTCAAATATATCACATTTATTTATTTTATTTATTATTCATTTTACATTTCTTGACCAGGTTTGTCTGACTGAGCTTAAGAGCCCTTTTTCAGTGGAGGTCCAGGGAGAAAAGCTCCAACATATTTTACAATTTTCATTTTACTTAAAGGGTTATATAGCATTTAAATAGCAATGTTGCAGGATTTGTACAAGGCAATTAGTTACAATACATTGTTATACAGTGTGAATAGTCAGGAGTATAGTAAAGACATTTGCAATATTTATAATGAAGAACAATATATATATATATATATATATATATATATATATATATATATATATTTTTTTTTGCATACTGTAGCTGCATGATGGCAGGACAATTTCTATAAAATGATTATCGGGGGCGATTAGCTTTTATATTTTAGAAGACAGTAGAAAGAGTAGTCAAAGGAAGGATTAGAGGGAGCTAGGGAGAAGAGTGAGTAATGGGTAAGAGGTAGTGTATGGTACGGAAAGTAAGGGATATTTAGGGAAGGAGATAGCAGTGGTAGGAGCAGTGACTTTTGAAGTACTCTTTTGTGGCTGTCTTAAATTGTTTAGGATGTGTAAGAGTCCTGATTTCTAGTGGAAGTTTATTTCAGGCAGTAGTGGGGTGATAACTGTACACAGTGTCCAAATTTAGACTTGGATTTGTAAATTTGTAGTAGGTCTAGGGTAGAGCTTTGGAGTGGTCCGGAGGGAGAATAATGGGAGATTAGAGTGGATAGTGTAGGGCAGTAGGATGGCTGGTATAAGATACAATGAATGATCTGGAGCTGAGAGAGAAGCTGGTGGGGTAATTTCAGCCAGTTTAGGTGTTTTAGAGAGAGACAGTGATGGCATTTGTAGGTTTGTTGAGCAGCAAATCTAGCTAACTTGTTGTAGGTAGATTCAAGTCTGGTCAGAAGTGATGAGTTAAGATTTGCGAGAATTTGACAGATGTGCATTAGACTGGGTAGAAGGTAAGTAAGAGAGAGAGTTACCTTGGCTTCTCAAGTAAGACATTTCTTGTTACGATAAAGGAGCCTTAGTTTTGAATGAGTTTTCTTGATACAGTTATTGGCATGTAAGTCAAATTTAAGTTGATCATCAATGGTGACGCCTAAGAGCTTGGTGCTAGATTCTACATGAATGGGAATATTACTAAGGGACAGTATGGAGAAGGAGGGTTTTATATTGCTGAGTTTATTAGGTAGGAAGAGTAACAGCTTAGTTTTTTTTGGGTTAAGGATGAACTGGTTGTTGGAAAGCCATGTTTCAACTGAGTTGAAAGATGCTTGTGTAGTTGAGATGAGCTCAGAGGGAGAGTTGGCTATTGCGATGACTGTTGAGTCATCTGCGTATTGCACTAAGGATGACTGAGGGCAGGAGGTATAAAGCTCATTAGTAAAGATATTAAAGAGTAACGGCTCTAGGACAGACCCTTGAGGTACCCTCATTTTGACAGGGAGAGGAGGAGAGAGTGCAGACTGACATCTCACTGATTGAGAGCTATCAGTGAGATAGCTGGAGAACCATGCAACAGTATCAGAGGAAAAGTTGAGATGTTGCAGTTTATGCAGCAGAAGAGAGTGTGAGATGGTGTTGAAAGCTTTTGGTCCACAAATAGGCAAGAAGTAAGTTTATGGTCGTCCATGGCTAGTGAGATAGTGTTGAGGAAGGATAATAGAGCTGTAGTGGTACTGTGTTTGGGTCTGAAGCCATGTTGAGTGGATGTTAGTAGGTTTTCCTGTATTAGATATTGCATAATTTGTTTATGAATACATTTTTCCAGTATTTTGGAGAGAGGGGAGAGGATAGCGATAGGTCTAAAATTGGAGATTTCAGATGAGTTACCTCCTTTGTGTACAGGTATAGTGTAGAATTGTTTCCAGATGGAAGGAAATTTAGATTCAAAGATAGAGCAAATGATTAGGATAGATACAGGGAGAGAAAGAGAGTCAGCTGCTAGTTGAAGAAAAGTGGAAGGAATATTGTCCGCTGATGCTGAGAATGGTTTTAATTTAGAGAGTAGAGTTTTGATATAGCTAGTAGGTACAGGTTTGAGGGACAAGGTTTTAGAGGAGATTGTATTAGGAGCAGGTTCAGAATAGTTGGGGGTTTTAGTAGTAGATGAGTGTAGGTTAAGGTTGAGTAGTTTATACAGAGTCGATGAAGTAGGTATTGAATTGAGTAGCACTTCCTATGGGGATCCTCTCAGGGCATAGATTAGGGAAGCTAGGATTACCTGGATGTAATATTTGACTTTAAAACAACCAATAATGTTTTGAAATGCCATTAACTACAAAAATTAACAAATCAATGTCAAACAATGTTAAAAGCAATCCATGAAAAATGTATTACACAACATAAGAACAAAGTCTCAAAACACTAACAATAGAAACTTTGTCAGTCAGACCAGGATAACTGTACGTACTTAATCTAATCTGCCATTTTAGTTATTTAAGTTCAATTAAATCATTCCATGGCCCCCCTCTCAAATTCTTTTTAACTATATCAATACCCATGAAACCAAAACTATGTCCAGGATGGTTAATAACATGTTTTGCAAGAGCATTGTTTTGTTCTGTTTTTTAATGTCTAAAACATGTTCATGAATATGCTCTTTAAATTTTCTCTTGGTTTTACCCACATAAAAACATTTAAATTCTTGACAAAGAGCTAAATAAATAATACCCATGGTTTTGGAATTACAATGAAAGCAAGTTCTAACCATAAACCATTTACTTTACACTGGTTGCAAAATCCACATTTACAGGTTCCATATTTCTTAGAAGAAATTGAATACTCATCCTCATTGGCCACCTCTAAAATCTGTTTAAAAGACCTACCCTTTCTAAAAACTATATTGGGTGCATTACCCAATGTTTCCACATAACTATCGATCCCACCAAAAAGGTTTTAATTCTTTCTCAGAATCTTATAAACATGGGTATGGTCAGTGGTGTAAGTGGTAACAAATGAAAGAAAAAATCTTTATTCTCATCACCTCTGTTAATTAAGCAACCCCTGTTATCAACAACACTACCGATTTTTTGAAATTTACTATGACCAAGGATCTTGATACCTTGAACTATCTGGATGTTACCATCAAGAAGGACCACTCTAAGGGTAGGTTTACCTCACACCTTTACAGGAAACCTACCTATTCAAACTCTCTGTTACTATTTTGAGAGTTGCCACCCTCTGCACCAGAAGAAGTCCCTTGTTAAGGGTCAGTATGTAAGATTGGCCAGAATGGTGTCTGATCAGGATGATTTTGTTAGAGAATGTGATGTCCTAATGGGGATGTTGCAGAAAAGACGTTACCCTTCTAAATTTGTCAATGACATAGCAGAAGAAGTAAAACTAAAAAGAGCTGGGGGCATTTACACTACACTTTTGGAAAATCCTGGAGGTTTGAACAGAACCTCTGGTTTGGTAAAAACTGACAGTTTTATTAAGGCATGTGTCCTCCCCTTCACCAGAGATTTTTTTCAATTTTAGAAGTATTATTTATGACTTTTGGACCATGTTTTGTATGGATGACAAGATTAACAAAAGGTTTGGGGAAAAATCTCTTGTTGTATATAAAAAGTGTACCTCTTTGAAAGGCCTGGTAGAGAGGAAAAAGTTGAAGGCAGGCCTAGGTGGAACTTATAAATGTGGGAGCTGTGGACAATGCCCTTTCATATTGGACACTGATTCAATCAAAGTTAAGAATTATGGTAAAATTACCACTAACAGAAAGTGTTACTGTTATACCAAGGGAGTGGTCTATATCACAACCTATATAGTATGTGATGGTTATTATGCGGGGAAGACAATCAGAGCCCTCAGACAAAGAATATACCAACACAACTATGATATTCAAAAAAAACAAAGATACTAATGCTTTATACAAGCACATTAAGGCACACCCGACATACTCCTTCAAATTTTTTGTATTAGAACAAGTAGATCTGGGTCCACAAGGGGGTCCGGATGATGACTTCCTAGAATATTTAGAGCTCAAGTGGCAGATTAAATTAAATGCATGTCAACCACCTGGGCTCAAAGATAAGATTTCCATCAGTTCTGTACTAAAACTAAAATCAGCTTTCTTTATGTGATTTTATTAGGATATATTTTTTGAATCATACTGTACTGTACTATATTATATTTTATTTGGTTGGTTGAGGTTTATGGTTTCATTGCTGTGTTTTGTCACTGTGAGTTTTTTGATACTGTCATTTTAAATAACTTAATTATTTTATAGGAAATGATGTTTTATTGTTATCCAATGGTTGAGAGGGTTAGGGTATTTAATTATGGTACTTTGGTTATCCAATGTTCTGATGAAGTCTTGTGATTTTGACGAAAGCGCTTAATTTTAATAAACTCTTTGAATTTAGTGCTGCAGTGCTTCACTGGTGATCCCTTTCATTTATTTATTTTTACATATTTCTTAGAAGAAATTGAATACTGATCCTCATTGGCCACCTCTAAAATCTGTTTAAAAGACCTACCCTTTCTAAAAACTATATTGGGTGCATTACCCAATGTTTCCACATAACCATCGAACCCACCAAAAAGGTTCTAATTCTTTCTCAGAATCGTATAAACATGGGTATGGTCAGTGGTGTAAGTGGTAACAAATGAAAGAAAAAAATCATTATTCTCATCACCTCTGTTAAATAAACAACCCTGTTATCAACATTAAATATTCTAAGTAAAGGCTTATACTGACCATTTAGCCGCTCATGTGTAACCTCAGACAGGGTATTCTGAATCATGTATCATGGTTACCTTGAGATTCAAACATATTAGCAAGTACCTGGACCTCAGCATAGAAAGTGTCATCTTCGGTAACCATCCTAGTTAACCACACAAATTGCCCTTTAATGACCCCCTTCTTATGATGTACAGGGTGACAACTCTCAAAATGTAAAAGACTATTTGAGTAGGTGGGTGTTCTATAGATATTACTAACAAACCTTTTGTTAAAAACACCTTTCAAAATATGCACATCCAAGTAAGTAATATCAGTGCAATTGAATGTAGAAGTGAACCTTAAAAAAGACATTGTGTGATTCATATAATCCACAAAGGAGTCAAAATCTTCCATAGAATTTTTCCAAACAATAAACACATCATCCAGGAAGTGGACATACATTACATAAGGAGGTGAATCAAATATATCCAAAACATATTTCTTTTCCCATTGTAACAAAATTATGTTAGCAAAAATGGGGGCACATGCTGCCCCCATAGCTGCACCTTTCTTTTGCAGGAAGCAATGTCCGCCCAGGTAAACAAAATTATTTTTTAACACAACCTCCATCAAGGTATCCAAAACATTAATCTCATTGTTTGAAAAATTTGCAGACTTTACCAAAAACTCACGGAACCAGCTCAACCCAATATCATGAGGTATGACGTTAAAAAAGATTTACCACATCCACAGTACCAAAACATAAATTTTCACAAAACCCCACCTTACTAAGTTTAAAGAGAAAATACCAAGAGTCCTTGCAGATATGATCAAAGTTGTCCAAAATATTTTTGAATTTCAAATCAATAAATTTGGCAAGAGAATAAATTTTAGACTTAAAAGCGTTAGCAGTAGGTCTCATAGGGGTTCCTCTTAAATCATTATGTATTTTTGGGAGACCACAAATTGAGGGCACAACTAGAAAACTAGCATGTAAAAAATTCCAGTAGTCATAGTTGATTTGTTCCTGGTCCAACATATCCTTAAAAGCAAATCAATCTTAGAATAAGAAATGCGTACACAATTTAAAAAAGTTTCATCATAAAAATCAGAATCCAATAAAAATTCAAACATTCTATTCAAATAATCAGTATTATTCACGATAACTACCCCCCTTGTCTGGCTTCATAATCCTAATGCTTTTGTCACAACACAATTCCTTCAAAAGTTTGAACTCGCTGTCAAAAGGATTACCCAGTCTTTAACCAACATTAGCTCCTAAAAGAGCCCTGAATTCCAACTCACATAATTTTTAAAGGCAATTAAGGGCATAGCAAGGGGGTGGGGGTATTAAATGCATTCTCCGAAACTGGTTACAAGACAGATCAGTGATTCTGTGACCAAAAACAGTCTCAAATTCAGCTTCCTCAGAAAAACCTTTAAGTCAATAATCAAATCACCTATCCTAGACCTTGTACAAGGAACAAAATTGAAACCTTTACAAAGAAGATCTGCGAATTCACTGTTATAAATGCCATCAGTATAATTATAGATCTTAAAGTCACCTTTGCTGTTTGTTACAATACTTGGACCAGGATCATCTTCAATCAGAATGTTGTTCGTCTCATTGAAAAACAATAAACTCAATTCCTCATCTTGCAATAATTCACATTCTTTCTGTTCCGTTGCTGCCGAAAATTGTTCACTGATCTGTGGTTGTTTTGCTGCATCCGCTGGTTGTTTAAATTGTTCTTTAACCTCTCTAAATGCCTTGGGAAGTTCTGGTCTAAAGGGTGGGAACCTCATCAACTACGTCAACATCATTCTGTACTCCATTGGTGGATAAACGTTCCTTTGGCTGTATATCAGCCACTCCAGTCAGTTTCAATTAGGCTGTACCATTGACATAGTCACTTTTGTCCTGTTCAAATTTCCTTTCTTTTCTAGCTTTGACAGCTTGAATTGTTTTATCAATCTTGTCAAACATGTTGTAATATCTGTCCTTGTAATTAACAAATAATAAATCATTCAGAATAACGTCTTCCAGGTACTTAGCCTCATCCACTAATGCATCTATTAGTTTCTGATTATGTTTCACAAGGACCTCTACTAGCTCACACCCCTGTTGGTCAAACAAATCAAGAAGCTCACAATACAGGGCAGAATTAATAATCAAACCATTAGGAAACTTCCAATGTATTAGTCCCTTCGGTACCCTCCGAACTTTAATGCTTTCATGGAAGTAGTCATTTTCAATCTGTAGTTTTCTTATCTTCAGTAACTTACTTTCCAGTGAATCAGTCAATTGTTGTAAGATATCATGTTCCATAGAGGTGCCACAATTAATGATTGGTTCAACCAGGTTGACTTGTTCAAGCCAACAATAATATTATTTTCATCTTGTTCATTAAAACAACTCGGTATGCCAGAAGCACTTATTCATGAATTACATGTCTCAGTGTTACCAGCCCTCTGGCCCAGAAGGATAGACAAAACTTGAATAGCTGCAACATCCAGCCCACATGAATGGGAAGCCAAAACTAAAACTTGCTGGATCAGTTGTTGAACAAGTTTGGTCAGCAACCCTATACTGGCTGCTAAATCCACAGATGTACACAGTGGTTGAGCACGAGGCCCAATGTCCACCATTGAAAAGAAAAGAAAACAGAAAACTAAGAACCAAGGCAAAAACCAACAACTCCAAGCAACTGTGGACAAAAAAACTTATAACTAACCAAGACCATGTAAAAAAAAACACATTTATTAATGAATTTAATCACTTTCATCAGTATATATATCAAAGACTTCATCAGAAATAAAACATACAATAATTCAAACAATTAAATATCCCTCCAAATATATCACATGACTTTAAAACAACCAATAATGTTTTGAAATGCCATTAACTACAAAAATTAACAAATCAATCTCAAACAATGTTAAAACCAATCCATGAAAATACATTATACAACAGAAGAACGAAGTCTCAAAACACTAGCACTAAAACGTTGTCATTCAGACCAGGATAACTGTAAGCACTTAATCTAATCTGTCATTTTAGTTCTTTAAGTTCAATTAAATCATTCCATGGCACTCTTCTCAAATTCTTTTTAACTATATCAATACCCATGAAACCAAAATTATGTCCGGGATGATTAATAACATGTTTTGCAAGAGCATTTGTTTTTGTTCTGTTTTTTAATGTCTAAAACATGTTCATAAATACACATTTAAATTTTCTCTTGTTTTAACCCACATAAAAACATTTACATTCTTGACAAGAGCTAAATAAATAATACCAGTGGTATTGCAATTACAACTAAAGCAAGTTCTAACCATAAAACCATTCACTTTTAATGCATTTTGAACCAGCAGTTATTTACACTGGTTGCAAAACCCACATTTAAAGGTTCCATATTTCTTAGAAGAAATTGAATACTCATCCTCATTGGCTGCCTCTAAAATCTGTTTAAAGGACCTACCTTTCTAAACACTATATTGGGTGCATTACCCAAGGTTTCCACATAACCATTGAACCCACCAAAAAGGTTCCAATTCTTTCTCAGAATCTCATAAACATGGGTATGGTCAGTGGTGTAAGTGGTAACAAATGATAGAGAAAAATACTTATTCTCATCATCTCTGTTAAATAAACAACCCATGTTATCAACATTAAACATGCTACAGTTTAAAAGAAAAAAAATATGTTTTTTCTTTTGTTTAACTAAAGTCTGAGGAAAGAGGTTCAGGGCAGGGTGGAGAAAGAGGATCTGACTGGTTCCTGCTTTTCAGAATCCCTGGGTACCTGATTGCAGACTTTTTAAATTGTTGTGCAACCTTGGAGTAGGTGTAATTAAGTTCTGGGGTGTCCTTCCACATAAGGGTGTAGGGGACTTCAATTTGCAAAAAGGATTTACTTTGATTTTTACCTAAAACATTTTTAGAATTTTTAATTTCATGAAGGATGGTGTCAATATATTGACAGGCTTCTCCCTCCAGTAACTGCTTCATGCATGTTCTATAAATTCCTGATTTTCCCCATTGTTTTTGCCTCCATAATCTCCTCCTCAAGGAAGTTGTTTCATGCCTCTACCACTAGTTCTGAGAAAATAAAATACTTTTCACATTGTTTCAGAACTGTCCATCTCTGCGGTCTTCTCATTACCATAATCAGTTTTTTTGCAAAATGCTACCTTCTTAAAACCTAATCATTTAATTGAAATTCATATTTTTGTTAACTTAAGCAAAGTTTATCCTGCCACTGCATGAAGCACAGACAAGCACAAGAAAGTGACAGCATTCTGCATATCATACATCTCAAATGTATAGATATTTGCAAAATGTCCAGATTTTTGATTAACAGTTTTCTTCACTTCCTCATGATATTTGTGGTTTTCTGGTAAATCAATGAGAATTAAAATCAGTAAATAATTGCATACATTTGAGCTTCAGGCTTCATAATTTTCAGAAAATGCATGTTAATGCAAAACCTGTTATTCTTGCATCTTTTGGGTTTATAAGAGCAATATTTGAAATTTGTCCCTATTTTTTGGCCTTTGTCCCCGATTATTTCTGGCTTTGTACAGATTTCCTGCACTAAAAGGTTAAGAGGTATGTGCATCTTACAATTATTGCTTGGTGATCTATGAAAGTCTATCTTAGTACTGCAAGTCCCATTTTTTAGAAAAATATAAATGCAATTTAGTGAAAAAACCCCACTAAACTGTGAAATTTGCTATTACATATTAAAAGCACTTGTGACCTCCACCTCCAAGTCCCCTTCTCGACTCTGTATATTAACTCTAATATTACTGCACCTCAGTGAAGGGTGATTTCTCCAAAGTGCAGCAATTTCATTAGTACTCCCAGGAATGTACTTACCCTCCTCAAAACTAGAACTGGAACCATTATTATTTTGTTATATTCCTTATAGTTCTGTCATATGTACATTCACAATAGCTAAATAAAACTATATAGAGTTCACTCACTTGAAGAATACAAATTACTATTTGGTCAAAAATGGCCTCAGAATAAAAAATGTAATACATAATTAAGATGTAGCATCTCTGTGGTTTGCTTTGCTGCTTCAGCATGCTAGTCTATAAACGTGAAAAACAGCTGCTTTATGATTAAATATTTTTTTGTTAAGAGGGTCCTTCTGCCTATTTCAGAAGGTTACAAAAGTGTCCATAGATGACGTAAACTAGAAAGTAAACTTGAAAGTGTTCAATGTGACCTTAAAAACTCTCTTTTAGTGATGCCTGCAAAAAAGCAAAGCTGTCTGTTTTTTCAAACTAAGAGATAGTGGTCATAATTCCCTGCCCCCTAATATTTCCCAGATGCAGTTTATGATTCTTACTATCCTTTCAAAATATCCCGGATACAAGAAAGGATTGTCTACTAAAAATGTTTATAGCATAACAAGAATGTACATCTGCAACACTTCCATGAATGAATATGCACTCATGACTGAGTAAGTATAGTATTAAATGTGATTAAAACTGACTCACACTTTCTCTGTGTCTGTAAATAATTAAACACAACAGTACTGCATAAATGACTGCTGCAGATGAACAATGGCCCCTAACAGTCACATAAAATAAAACATGGAAAGATGACGTAAGATAATTTTATATAAACTTCTTTACTCTGCTGGGGTTCAATAAATCATGAAGCTTCACATTCAGATTTTATCTTCCCTAGGAGACTAGCTAGGGTGCATTAAATAAATCAGTAATGGGAAAATGGTTTTGGCTAATAGGAGACTCTTGTAATATTTTGTACTTCACTTGCTAAACAAAAACCGCAAGTGGGATTTTGAGTTTTATATTATATTACTGTTACACAGTTACTGAAGTTCCAAATTTTTTATAAAAATTTAAATCTACTGAGCTATGCTACCTGATGGATCACCTGGCTTCACATTTATTGACACAGAAAATGTGATTTTGTTATTTAGTGTATACATTGCTGTTACATAGGTAGCAGGTGACACTACCTGTAAATGTACTTTTCAAATAGTTTAGTGTATTTTTCACTTTTAATTTCAGTTTATCATTCTATTTATTTTAAAACATAATGATAATTCAATGGTTCAGTGGGCTGCATGCCCATATCCTGTTAGCTATACCAGTAAAATGAGAAGTTTATCTGTAACTCATTCATGTTAAGCTGAGCAACTCAAATCATCACATTTTACTTCAACATCTGCTGTAATGGCACACTCTGAAATGCATAAAGATGAAAACATCAAAAATTCTCCATCCTTTTTGTAGCAACCAATAAGTAAAGTAGGTGATGTGGTTAATGGAGTGGTGAAGAGCTTTGCCTATGGCTCTAGGATTTAGCACTAAACTCTAGTTACTGTCTGCATACTGTATGCATCATCATCCAGTGCAAACAATACATTTGTCTGTGTACTCCAGTTTCCTCCCACTTCTTAAGAAACTACTGGTTGATTTGCTAAAGGCTTGTGTAGGATTTCCTTTTATTTTAATTGTTATAGGCTCCCTAAGTCTGGTGACAACCCTTTCTACTTTCTGTTGCCTAGGTAATTGTGTTAAAAGATTTTGTGCTCTTGTTATTAAAAAAGAAACCTTTTGAAATGAATTCATGCTATCCAGCTACTCCCTTATTTCCCTTTAGCACTCCACCAGTCGCTCCTCTTCCTGTTCTGTCAGATTCCTCTTATTCTGCAATACCTTAGCATTGTAAATTTCTGCACTCCTCATGAATGGAGAAATGCAACAGTCATTCCTCTGCACAAAGGTGGGCCATCTACAGACCCTGGAAACTACAGACACATAAGTCTCACTAGTCTTATATGTAAAGCCATGGAAAGAATTAGCATGGAGATGATCAACACAGATATAGTAAACCTCTAGACACTGGACCCAACCCAGTTTGGTTTCGTCAAGGAAAGATCATACCTACTCAACCCATTGGACTTCTTTGAGAAGGTCACCAAAGCAATGGATGAGGGTAAAATCGTTCATACTGCCTACCTTAACCTGGCCAAGGCATTTGACTCAATGCCCCACTTGGCCATTGTTAACAAACTCAAGAGGTTAGGTACAAACCCGTATGGCACCCGGTGGATAGCCAACTGGCTCACAGACAGGACCCAGGAAGTTAGAATTGGAGAGTCGACCTCTACAAAGAGGCCAGTCACAAGTGGAGTCCCTCAGGGATCAATCCTTGGACCACTCCTTTTTGGCATTTACTTCTTAGAAGTCAAGGCCAATGTCAATGGTTTCTGGCTGACTAAATTTGCAGATGATTACAAATCAGGAGCTGTCATTGAATCTCACACTGACATAAATGTTCTCCAGGAGGGGATGATACAGACAAACAACTGGTGTCAGAGCCACGGACTAAAACTAAATGCCAAAAATGCATAATAGTATCCTTTGGGAAGTCAGCCATTCCTGGTAACTATCAAATGACAAAACACCCCTTAGAGCTGACCCACTAGTCAGGGACTTAGGGACACATGTAGATAGTAATCTAGCCTTTGACCATCATGTGTCTACCATAGTGAGGAAATCATTCTATGTTGCATAACTTATAAACAAAAGTATGGCATCTAAGTCCAAGGAAGTCATTGTTCCACTGTATTCAATATTCGTCAGACCTATCACTGAGTACAATGTCCCCTTTGGTATGTACTTAAGCAGGCATATCCAACAGTTGGAACATCCACAGAAGTTCCTCACTAAAAGAATACAGGGCATAAGTAAAATGTCCTATGCAGACCACCTCAAGGCCCTATCCCTGTATTCTGTCTCCTACAGCCTTTTGAGGGGAGATCTATGTCTGGCATACAGGGCATTGTTAGACCCCACTCTGATGGACCTCCTGCATATCCACAAAACAAACAGCACTAGAATTCATTTTATTTATTTTATTTTACATTTGTTAACCGGGAAATTCAGACTGGACCAGGTCCATTTACAGCAGAGGCCCGGGGAGAAAAGCTCCACATTGTTAAACAAGAGAAAACATTTTTCTACAGAGTAGTACAAGTTAAACAAGAGAAAAAAAAATTTAAACATTATAAACAATCAAATATTCACATTCAAAATGCAGGCAAACAAGACACTTTACGGAAGTCAGATAAGTTACAAGCAGCAGAGATTAGGGGCTACTTACAAGCTGGACTAATGGCTGTTAGGGTTTTAGTCCCATAGAGGATTACAGTGATTAACTTGGTATTGATGAATGGGTACGTGTAGGAAAAGGTAGGAAAGCATAAGTTTAAGTAATACAAGGACATAGCCAGGTATTCATCAGATGTGATTTGAGGGAGTTTTTGAAGTGTGAGGTAGTGGAGGCAGTGGTCAGTGAAGGGGGAATGCAATTCCAGTTTCTAGCAATGGTGTGGGAATACAGCGCTTTAACTGCAGTACTGTTTGCTCTAGTGATACAGAGGAGAGATTTGTCACTAGATCAGAGATGGCGATTTTCTGTGTAGTGGGTAAGTAGTTGAGTTAGTGATGGGGTTTTATCAGGGTATTTAAGAATATTGTAGGCAGTGACTAGCTGGTGGTAATTAAGTAGTTGAGGTAGTTCTAGCCAATTTAGGTCTCTTAGAGCAACACAGTGATGTGTTCTGAAGGTGGTGTTTTTAGCAAACTTGGCGATCTTATTGTAACATGATTCTAGTTTGTCTAGATCTATTCTTCTGATGTGGGTGAATATTGGTGCTGCATACATTAGTGTGGATAATAGGTGAGTCTGGGCTAGGGTAACTCTTGCTTGGTCAGAGAGAAAGTTTTTGTGCCTATACAGTGTGCCCATTTTTTGTGAACCTTTTTGATGGTTTGTGAGATGTGGACATTGAAGTGAAGATTACTGTCAATTTCAATGTCAAGAAGTTTGGTATGGTCAGAAGGGGAAATGGTAGTGCCATTTTTAGAGGTGATGGTGAAGGAGAGGGGAGCAGTTTTTGATTTGTTAGGGGTAAGTAGTAGTAATTTAGTCTTATTGGGGTTTAGAATGAGTTGGATTTTAAAAATCCATTTTTCTACAGAGGTGAAGGTTTGTTGGGTGAGTTGTTGCAGAATGGCTGGAGATAGGGCTGAGCAGATCAAAACTGAATCATCTGCATATTGAATAAGTGTGGCATTCTGGGTTGAGCTATGTAGATTATTGGTGAAGACAGAAAAGAGAAGTGGGCCCAGTACTGAGCCTTGTAGGACACCTATGGTAGAAGGAAGTTGAGGGGACAGTACACCTTGCCATTGGACTGATTGTTGCCTCAGTTGCCTGTCAGATAGTTAGCTTCTGAACCAGTCTATTGTAGATGGGGCAAAGGAGAGTAAGGCTAGAGAATCTAGTAGAGTGGTATGTGAGACCATGTCAAATGCTTTGGAGAGATCCCAAAAAAATGGCAGATGTAAATCTATTGTTGTTCCTGTGCTGGTTAACTAGATTAGTGAAAGAGAGAAGAGCAGTGGTTGTGCTGTGGTGTGGGAGGAAGCCATGTTGTGTGGTGGACAGGAGTTGGTGTGTGTTAAGGAAATTCATGATTTGGAAGTGGATACACTTCTCTAGAAGTTTAGATGGTGGGATAGAATGATGATGGGTCAGTAGTTTGAAAAATCATAAGAGTTCCCATCTTTATGAAGAGGAATAATATATGAAACTTTCCAAAGTTTTGGGATATGGGATTCCTGTATGGAGTGGTTGATAAGGATGGAGACAGAGTAGGATATGGATTCAGTAGCCATTTTTAGGAAGTTAGCAGGTAAGTTATCGGCTGCAAGGGTGGTGGGTTTTAGTTTTAGAAGGAACTTTTTAATTGTAGAGGTGGGGACTGGTGATAGTGTAAAGGAGGGAATGTTTTCTGGATGCTTGGTTGGGGTGCATGAAGGGCTATTTCTGGATAGTAGGCTGGGTAATGCCAGGATGGATTCTGTAAAGTGGTGGCTAAATTGAGTGGCTATGTCCATGGTATTGCTGGTGGAGTTTGAGACTGGAGTAGTGGTTTAGTAAAGAGTTGATAGACTGGCAGAATTTTTGCGGGTTTTATGAGTATTTACTTTGGGCCCCTACTAAGTAGTTTTGGTTATCCTGTTTGGTTTGTTCCTTGGCCTGATTTCTAAGCTGTTGATAGTTTTGTTTGGAACAGATGGTGTTTTCCCTTTTCCAGATTTTCCAGGCTTTATCTCTGCATTTTAGTAGGACTCTGGTTTCTCTAAATAGCCATGGTGCATAGCTGGCTTTCACTCTAACTTTCCTAATAGGGGCGAGTCTGTTAAGGATGTTGTTAAAAGTAGTATTAAAGTAGCCAACTGCCTGGTCTAATCCAAGGGTTTGTAGTGGTTCCCAGTTACAATGGCTTAGAACAGTGTTGAGATCATAAGGGTTTAGGTTGCGATTGTCTCGTATTAGTATATGGACTATGGGCTTGGGTAGGTTTGTGCGCTTGCGAAGTAGGAATGTGGGAATGTGGTCACTGAGACCATCTGGTAGGCAGGTAGGTAGTTTTGTTTGGGGTGATTGACCAGTGCTGAATCCAAAATGGATTGTTTTTTTGATCTTTTATCTGTTCTAGTGGGTTCTTGAATGAGTTGAGAGAACCCATAGAGGTTAATGTGGTTAGTGGGGTTATTAGAGTTACTGCTTGTCCAGTCAGTATTTAGGTCACCTAGTAGGATGGTTTCTTGTGGTAGGTTATCTTTTGTCCACTGTAAGATTTCCTCTATTATGGGAGAGTTATTTCCTGGAGGAATGTAGCAGCAGAGAATGTTGATTTTTTTGTTTTGTTTAAGCATAGGACTGAAAAAATGTTTTCGGCGTTATGAAATTTCGGTAGAGGGGTTTGAAGGAGTTGGAGGTTTAGTGTGCTTTTAAAGAGAATGGCTACCCCACCTCCTTTCCTGCCTACTCTATCCAGTCTTAGGGTATTATATCCTGGGGGGAGGAATTCTTCCTTTTGCATGCTAGGTTTTAGCCATATCTCTGTGATGGTCAGAATGTCAGGGGTGTATTGGGTTACAAATGTATGCAGTTCAGGTATCTTACTCGCAATACTTCTTATGTTGATATTAAAAATTAGTAGGTCAGATATCTGTTTGTTTTTGAGTGGACCTGGGTTTGGGTGTATGTCACCTGAGATTAGTTGTCTTTTTATGGTTGATAGTAACGGTTTGGTTATGTATGTTATTTCTATGTTGGATCCATGTGAGGTTTTTCTAGTGTTGCATCTTGGTATGCTATTGCTGTGTATATAAAGTGTCGTATTAAGATTAAGAATTGTGGAGCTGATAGAGAAGTTTGTGTGAGTTTTTGTGGGTGTGGAAATATGTGTTATATAGAATGTGGTATAGTCTAGAGGTAAGTTAGTTTGTATGAATGTAATGTAGGCTAAACCTTGCCTGTGATATAAATAGGACCTGCTGGAGAGACATAGGTATGTATCCCAGAGACTACCCCATCTATGGAACAAGCTCCCCATCCATGTGAAGCAGAGTTCCCCTCAACCCAATTCAAGTGCAACTTGGACAATTGGATGGGAAACCAGAAATGGCACCTATGTCTGTAATGGATACAGGTAACCTGTAAATAGTTCATCTCCCAAGCGCATGCTTACACTTGTCAAGGGTATCAGAACTTGTCAGAGATTTGGGATGCATGGCTAGGCTTAAAAAGGCCCATGTGGCCGTTAGCCTAGTAAACACCTATGAACCTATGAGCCTATTTTTAGCCCCTCTAAATAATTCCAGTCAGTTGTTTCTCATAGCTATTTCTCTTTTATCTCTTTCCTGTTTTTAAACTTCATTTTTATTTTATCCCATTCATTAGCTACCCCTTCTGTAGAAAATCTTATCTTTCCTCAAAACAGTCATATAATTTGAACTAACCATTCCTCAAATGAGTCTCTTTTTAACAAGTGAAGCTCCTGTGTCACATTTTTACTTGATTATCCTGCATCTTTGTCTTAGTTTTTATTGGTACATGATCTGAAATAG
Source organism: Protopterus annectens (assembly GCF_019279795.1). Lineage (NCBI taxonomy): Eukaryota > Metazoa > Chordata > Ceratodontiformes > Protopteridae > Protopterus > Protopterus annectens. The sequence continues at coordinate 710,316,087 of NC_056728.1, forward strand.
TTATTTAATGCATGTCAAAGATTTCAGTTACATACAAATCCTCCTATGAATGCAAATTTTATCCAGTCTAGCTCAGTTATCGTAGCTTGGGAGGAATATGTATATTCTGTCTGATGCCTTACTACTGAATTTACATCTTCCATACCAAATATTCTCATACATTTCTTCACTAATTTACCCTCTTTCATTACATTTCCCTTTCTTTCTAAGTCCCTCTGATACATCATCACAACTGCAAATCAAGTTCCAGTCCTCACTCATTAATAAAATTTCCTACTGAAAGCTGATTACTTCTCCTAATGTTTAAGATCTGTAATAGTAGTTTTTGGTGGAATATAAATACATGCCAGTGTAATCCTCATCCTTTGCCAATAAGAACGTACTACCACAAATCTATCATTATTGTCTTTTCCCTCTTCTATCACTATTGGAGGCCTTTTAGCAATCAGTATTGTTAATCCCTTTTTTGCCCTGATATTCTATCGAATATCCATGCTGAAACCTTTTCCTTGTTAAATTTACATGCTCATTTCTATCCAAATGTGTTTCTTGCATCATTACTATTTGCACCCTGCATAATTCAATACTATTCACTTTCTGTTCATACATCTAAGTCCATTTACATTCTATGATAATATAGACATAGTACCCATTATGACTGAAAGCTATTACTCCTGACTTTTATACTTAAGACTTGTTTTGAATCTGTGTTTCCAACTTTTGGCTTATTTTCTTCTTCTTCCTTCAGATTTTCCCAGTTAGGGGTCACCACAGCAGAACACCTGTCCACTCATGATTGGCAGTGGAGTTTTAAGGTGTCGAGTTGCCAGCCTGGTGCCCAACCTTCCACAGAAGGCACATACACACACACGCACTCACACCTAGGGCCAATTTAGAGTGTCCAATCCACCTACAGCATGTCTTTGGGATGTGGGAGGAAACCAGAGCACCCGGAGGAAACCCATGCGACCACAGAGAGGACAAGCAGACTCCGCACAGAAGGCACCCCAGCCGAGGATCGAACCGGAGAACCTCTTGCTGTGAGGCAAAAACGCTAACCGCTGCACCACCGTGGTTGCCCCAACTTTTGGCTTATCTACACACACTAATGTTTTGCAGTCTGATCTTTTAAGTAGTTGCTTTTTTCATCTCCGTTAGAGCATATGACTTCTTTATTCAATGAAAACACTCACAGAAAAAAACTACATACATTTTCAGAAAGCCTAAATCAGCCACACAAGAAGATGCCCCAGGATCCCATTGTGGGCATTGAGTTGCCAGTCTACTTTAGTCCTCAACAGCTATTGCAACTGCTATTGGATGACCCAGGAGGACTCTTCTGGACTACTGTCAGAGGGAGAGTTTTCATCCATGCATCCTGAGAGGTGGCCAAGGGGATCACCAGTGAACCCTCCAGATCAACTTCCACAAGGTGACCTTCATCACTCTGAAGAGAGGTAGGCCTGGAGACAGCTGGGGTCCTTGTAGCAAGCAAAGTAATGAGTGTAGAGCTCAATGGCTGTTGCCTCTGTAGAAAAAAAAGAGATGAACAAATGCAACAGATCAATACAGTTGAATAAACTGAACTTACCCCACTTCTTGGATAGCCTGTCATGTTTCTTTAGGCCATCTAGTTGGGATCAATATCCATGGCTGCAGGAAAAGGGAACATAAATAGTAATCAGTATATCCTTAATGGCAGAAGACAATTACAGCTACAGGTAATAGGCTGAATGCATGATGTCAAACCAAATATATAATGCTTACAATAATAAGATGACACCCTCTACCCAACCTCCATCTCTTACTGGTGGAGCAAGTCTGAATGACATCTTTCTGCTTATCAGAGATGGTGATGTCACTGGTGTCATTCAATGCCCTGGTAAGCCTATGCCAGGCATCAGTTTTAAAGGAAAGGTCAAATTCCCCCAGCAGGGGCAACCTATGGCTTTTTAACAGTAGGTGAAAGAAGACTCATATGAAATTTGCACCTGACAAGGTCATGTTCACTCTGCAAGTCAGGCAAAGAAGAAAATGATAGTCTGATGCACATGACTGAATGAAGCAGATACCCTATGATGCGCATCATGTGGCAGCATGACAGCAAGATGCAAGTGAACACCAGAGTAGCCAGGTGACAATACTAGCTACAGAGTGACTGTGCACATGACCTACCAGCCTGAAATGGACAGTCATGAGTATGGTAGTGCTGACTGTGGCTGATACATCACATTATAGCCCCAATTCAGATGATCACACTAAAGTACCTCATTAACATAAGTACACTTCATAAGGGATGGCAGCAACAACCTGATCATCAGGCCCACAGGACATCAAAGGCAGATGGAAGGAGGACTTCCAGCAGCTTCTGAATAAAGAAAACCCTAGAGAAGGTGTACTACACCAGACACAGATTCAGATGAGAGATGAAGAGGAGGCCACCTAGAAGAAGTAAGAACGGCACTAAGGAAAATGTAGTCAGGTAAAGTAGCAGGCTCAGATAAGATCATGCCAAATATGTTTAAAATGTTGGGTGAGATAGTGGAGAAATGGCTTCAGACTGAGCTCATACAGTATGGAAAGAATGGTGTATCCTAGATAGCTGGAGAATACATATTCTATTGTGAGTGCACAAGAACAAAGGTGACATTTACAACTGTAAGCATCATAGAAGTATCAAACTCCTGTCACACTGCATGAAAGCTCTGGAGAAGGTGACTGATAAATGAATATATGGAGGAGTAGAAAGTAAGGTGGAAGATGAATAGTCTGGATTCAGATCAGGATGCAGCACAACTGACTCAGTATTTGCAGTGAGGCAAATAGTTGAGAAGAAACTAGAGATGAGGAAACCGTCCTTAAACTTGGAGAAAGCATATGAAAAGGCCAAAAAAAGCTGATTTAGACAGTCTTTCAGTGGTCCAAAATCCCAGCAACACTGGTAGAATTAGTGCAGGCTATGTAAAGGGACTCAATGATACAAGTATGAACAGTGTTCGGACTCACATATAGGTTCTCTTTGGGAGTGGGTGTGCTTCAGGGTTCAGCTCCGAGCCCACTTTTGCTCATACTGGTGATGGCTACATTAACAAACAGGTTAGAGAGGACAGATCAGCTAAGCTGCTGTATACAGAAGATGTGGAATCACAGGCAGACTCTGAGCAAGAACTTCAACAAATGTTAGGAGAATGGAATGCAAAACTGATGACACATGGGATGAAACTGAGTACAGATAAGGTTAGTGTAATGGCAGCAAATGGGAGAAATCAAAAGAAGCTGCAGACTGCGATAGAAAGGAAAATAGTGGAACAGGTTAACAGCTTCAAGTATTTGTGGCGGTTGTTGAGGATAGAAGAGATGTGACTGAAGAGGTCAAAACTAGAGTCAGAGGAACTGCAGCCAACTGGCACAGTGTCAGGTGTAGTATGTGACAGAAGAATGCCAAGGATGACAAGTGAGAAGTATAAAATAGTGATGCGACCAGTACTACTGTATGATACAGAAACCTGGACAGTGAAGGTAGAGCATTTGAGGAAGCTAGTGGTGATGGAGATGACGTGCCTCAGATGAGTGGTAGCATGCACTTTGTGGGACAGGTTAAGAAATGACCACATCAGAGTGAAAGCCAACTAGCTCCAATTGCATAGTAAGTCAAACAGAATAGATTATGGTGGTTCTGGCACATGTGCAGGAAAACAGAAGACAATTCAGTGAAGAACCCCATGTAGAAAATGAAGAAAATGTAGTTGATGATGATGTGTGACAAGGCCCATTTTAGTGAGCTAAAAGTCATATATGCCATATTGTGAGAAACTAGGTTATGAGAAACCACTTAGGAAGTAGAATACAGTGGATAGCAGCATGTACTGTCATATAGGCAAACTGAGAGCAGACAGACCTCAAGTAATGGATGCCAGAACTACAGTGAACACACAAGTGTGCATACATGAAACAGGGACAGTTAGCAAGTAGAGAAGTTTGTGGAGTAAGACAGCATGGGGCATGACAGGGAAGTGACATACTGTGGGGGGTGGTCACCCTAATAGGGAACAGGGTATGGGATAGAACAGGTTGCAGTCCCAGTGGGTGGGATTACCCTAACATTCAATAATACTGAGACAATTGGCAGCAGGAATAGAAAGTCATGTATGTACACACTGATCCACATATATAATCCACAGGTGTTCACAATTTGTCATAGAAGCAAGGGAATGGCAACAGCTGGAAAAGTCTGCTGCACCAGAGGCAGAAGTGCTAATACAGTCCATTTGCAGATATGACAGGTACATCCTTTAGAACAGTAAAGCAGATAATGCTTTTGATGACTAGGTGTGGCAGGGACTAGTGTAGGACATCAATTCTGTGGGTGACCATAATAAGACAGAAGTACAGGTGTAGTGTAGAATCACCGATATGATACTGTATGAAATGTCCAAGGTACAGAACATTGCCACAGACAAGTTGACCAGAGTTAGTGTATTACCAACATAGAGGTATATTATGAAAGTAGAGGAATTCCTGGTGTCCCCTTTAAGGGAAGTTGTCAGAACCCAGTGCTTGAATATGGGGGCTGGTTTAGTGACGGGGTGTTTGTAGGGGATGTGCCAGCTTTGTAATAACATGTTTAATTACTGTATGACAGTGACTTGTTACTGGGAACACATAAGCACATCAGTCATCCAAGGAATTTACCTGAACTAAGGATCAAAACCTCATCTGTCATGTAAACAAAACATGCTGGAACAACAGATATTTGTCTCACAGATTACCCATTCTCTGGAAAAATCTACCCATTCATGTGAAGCAGAGCTGTTTCCTAAGCCTATGCAAATGTAATTTGGATCAATGGATGGGAAATTGGAAATTCACCCTCACCTGCATCCCTTATGGACAGGGGCAGTTTGTAGATGCCCTAAGACACAGGCGTATACCAAAACCAGTTCTAGTCCATGGGTATTGATAATTGGGGCATGAATGGCTAAGCTTAAAAAAAGGGTTTAGAGCCATTACATTAATAAACTGCTATGATCCCTATGATACTATGATCATGGCTGCAACAGTAACAAGCTGTACCACAAAATATATATGTTCCCAGTAGCTATGTACACAGTTGCCTCATGATAGTAGAAGTGACACCTATGATCCAGCCTCACTGCAGGTATGTTATCTGCATGCATTTATAGGTTTCACTGGTAGAGGCTCCAGTGTAGCACACTGTAACATGTCTGGTGTCATTGGGTCATCAGGAACTGATGATGATGATGGCACCATACACATGGCAAAGTCTGATGACATAGTGGCAGTGTCAGCAGTGGTAATATTGGAGGGACTATTACATTGTTCAAAGCTGAGATGATGGTGGAGTGGTGATATGAACCTTTGACATCCCATGTGTTTAGTGTTTGATGTCCTGTCCATGTTAGCACCATTCAAGCTATACAAAATGACAGCAGGGAGCTGCAGTGCCTCCAGCATACATACCCCCAGCATAGGGGAGAGGAGGTTGTCACTGTCATAATTCTAACACATTCCTAGGTTTCATCCTTGGCATCGATCAACATATATGCTAGTTAGTGATCTAGACATAGACAGACACTAATTACACTGTGTCAGAGACATTGAGGGTGCAGTAAGGCCAACATGAGGGAGTGCAATCACTGCAGGGACAGTAGAATATCCTGTAATGAATGCAGAGTAACATGGCATATAAGGATCTAGAACTGGGACGTGCTTGCCCACTTGACAACCATTGGAGCATTCATGGGAATACTGGCAAATGTCCACTGTGGCCACGTCGGGGCACAGAGGTGCAGTGCATAGTCACAGTCCAGGCTTATGCAAATGGCACACATCATTCCAGACAAAACATTTCTACCTCCACTGCCCATGGCCTGCCACTGCCTGTAGATATGAACACTCTCATGGTCATGGCTGGAACTCTTCTGGCTCTACCATGTGGATATCTCACCAGGCCTGCCAATCAAGGCTCTTCAACACTTATCCATGCCCCTTTGTGAGGTTCTGGGTGATACCATTCTACTGCCACACTGCATGGGGGGACCAGAGTGGGGATCCCATACACTCTCCCAAAGTTGTGCACGACCCATAGGGTAGGATGCCTCCAGTCCTGATACTGCAGGTCTACACAGTGCACTCAGCCAGTATCATCTCATAGGAGCTCCACCCTGTCTGAGGTGGATGTAACCTGACTTCCCCAACCTCCTCTCCCTGTGCGCAGCGAGAGCTTTTACCAACCATTACCATTCCACCTGTGTTAGTGTTGCTGTCCCCTGTCACTGTGCCCCTCTCTCCCTCCACCTGTGTAAATTATGATCACTGTAATTTGTCCACTCCTGTGGCCTTTGTAGTTATGGTAATCTGTGGTGCACAGTATGGCCAGTTAGTGCACTGAACTGCATAGCCTAGGTGTGTTATTGCATACATTAGTTTTGTTCTGTGTTGTCCTTGTTAATGGCCTATGTTTGTGCACAAGATGTCACCTTTTTTCCAGTGCTGCAACATATTGTGACTATTTTGGCTTTCATGGGGGTACAGCTGCAGCCAGTTCCCATAATGTCCCCTCACCAGTCTTCTGCAGCCCTGCTGCTGTTGCCAGAGATGTGCCTGGTGGTCCTACAGTGTCCACAACTTGCAACTGATGCTGTAGTGATATCTTGTGTAGCAAGTGTAAACAGCAACAACAACAACTATCTTATTGTAGGTCTGTGGAGCAAATTGCATTACGCCACCAAATGTATGCAGCAGCAGCAGCAGAAGCTGGCCTTCAACAGCCCAAACACACATTTGATTATGATCTATGTCTGTGACAGTATGGTGTTAAATGCCATCTCCACCATGGTCTTGGGGACGTGGATGGAGATCATCAGCCTCAGTACCAAAGTGCGTCTAGGTGATACAGGATATCCTGCATGACCTGCAGGTATATAATAGCAGACACCATTATAAGTAGTCTGTTGCCTATGTTCATGGAACTGCCATATCAAGGATTCTGTGGGTGGCAGATATCAACTAGATGGCCTTGTGAAAATCATCTCACACAAATCACTAGTATAGACTGCATGAGTGTCACATATATAATTCACTAGAATTGTCTAGATGGTGAACATAAACATTGTGTATAATTCCTAGTGCAGTGCACACTGTCTGGAAATCAATGGAGTGGAAGCCCTTTTACATGATATTTTAGACAACATCTGGAGCAGGTGGTACCTTGATAGGGGTCTATATTATAATCTCGAAGTTTAAAACTTCGAATCACTAAAGATGGAACTTTAGTAATCAAAGTCTTAAACCATTGAAAACAACAACAAAAAAAAATACTAAATTAAAAAAACAAAACTAAATAACATGTAGGCAGGGGGGCAAGCACCTCTGCACCCTCCACACCCCTCTACTTAAATATACCAACTCTGAGAATACACTACATTGAAGTAAACGGAAATCTCCCCCTATGGAGATTTTCCGTTTAAACGTTCGATGTAGTGCTCTTTCGGTATTCTCGTGTTGACAATATTGTATTTGATATTATCAGACTTCAAGATATTAATATAGACCCCCTTGATAGCAATGTGAATTCAGTCAGTAGCCCGAATAACCTCTGGCAAATGGGCTGTGTCATAGAATGCTTGCATAGTGATGGTTCTTTTCTCTGCAGTCCGTGGAAAGTAAATATGCTATTATGCATATGACCACATCATATCAAGATGGCAGTATAGAAACTGTGAGATGACACCTGTGAAACTCTTAATGTGTCCCTTGTGAGACCCCGAAAGATTCCTGTAGCAAGGATGGTAACTGATACACAAGCATTCATGTCCACTGAGATTGGAATTTTACACTTCTCCCTTGAATCCTTGAAGGGTGGCACTTGCCTATTAACTTCTGCATGATATCACTGTCTATTGAGTAGCAGTTACCATGGTCCTGGTTGTTCAGGCCACTGGTGGACTTAACTGTGACACTGTGGGGTGATGACACACAACATCAAGGACACTACATCTGACAGTAGGCACTAACACATATGGTTCTGCTAATACTTATACTATTCCTAGTGTCAGAATGCAGATGTATCTCCTTACACAAAAAAAATCTTGGAATTCAGAACAGATTATTGCCACACATTATTGCAATAATTGTATACATTTCTGAATTGCTCTGCCACATTTGAGTTCATCATTTGTAGAGGCAATGGCTACTATTAGCATGCTGATACTCATTTGGCAGTCAGTATAAACTCATTTGCATGCAGTTCATACTGTGCTATTTCTCCATTAGAGAGGTTGTGCAGTGATTGTCTCTGACTTGCCCTTCTTGCTCTTTGCTGCTCACTTCATTATTTCATTTAATGCTGTGCTCCATTTGTTTCTGAATGTCTGACACTGTTTTAGAATATACAGGTTCACAGGTTCATACTAGGCTAACTGCCCTTGCAAGCCATTTTAAGCCTAGCCAATTATCCCCTGTGAGATTCAAGCCCTGTATCTTGTGTTTGTAAGGCAAACACCTTAACCATTAGGCCACCCTCCCAACCCATTATTTCATTTAATGCTGTGCTCCATTTGTTTCTGAATGTCTGACACTGTTTTAGAATATACAGGTTCACAGGTTCATACTAGGCTAACTGCCCTTGCAAGCCATTTTAAGCCTAGTCAATTATCCCCTGTGAGATTCAAGCCCTGTATCTTGTGTTTGTAAGGCAAACACCTGTCTGACACTGTTTTAGAATATACAGGTTCACAGGTTCATACTAGGCTAACTGCCCTTGCAAGCCATTTTAAGCCTAGCCAATTATCCTCTGTGAGATTCAAGCCCTGTATCTTGTGTTTGTAAGGCAAACACCTTAACCATTAGGCCACCCTCCCAACCCCCCCAACCCCCCAATTATCATTGTTTTGTCTCTCCAAAGAGATGCTATAATACTGCATTTCTTGCTTCTACTGACAATGATGTAAACAAAGAGGAAGCAGAATAGACAGAGTGGGACAGTGTATTCACTACTACCATCCTAATATCATGACACAGCTTGGTTTACTGAGAGCTATTTAATTGCAGGATAAGTGCAATCACTTCAAATATTTTTGTTTCAGGCAATGGTCTTGGTTTTTAAATGCTGCCAGGCAAAACAGTGAAGCTAGACATCGTATTTACTGTCCTTAACTGCATAGATTTTGCTAATGTCTGCAAATTGCATTTATTCCACATATGGTGCAAATACTGTGAAGGAATACCTGGCAGGACTATATACAATCAAAATGATCACCACACCTTAGCTACTTTGTTGATTTTCTATAATGATACTTACAGACAAAAAAATACTCTTTAAAAGAGTTGCCGTTATTTGCAGTGTCAGCTTCTGGCACAACCTTTCTTTACTCAACTCCAGGCTTGGAAAGGGACAATGTTCAGTGACACAAGTTTTATAAACGCTCTTGAATAACAGCTATCCAGATGTTCTTCTAACTTGGTTTGAAAAGCTGTAAACTGTTCATTGTCTTGGAATGCAAGGGATTAGATTTCTCTTTATATTTTAAGTGACCTCTAGTTTTTAGAAGCAATGTAGCAGCAGAAGTCAGATGTGACCTAGTAGATTTTCTCAGATGCTGAGACTAGACTCCTTGGGGATGGAGAAAACTATTTCTGGAGGGACTAAATCTTCTTGAAAACTGTTGCATTTATACTTTAGAATTCTAAATATTGTGTGTATAGGGCTTAGGCAAACCAAGAGGAGATCACATTAAGTATATTTATAAGTTAGGGTGAAAGTTTATATGTGGCATGCTGTGCTAACAGTGGCTTCTGCTGTAAACATATGATAGTACAAAATAAAACTGAAAATAATTGAAAACACAAATAATCTATACAAAATAAACAGCAGGATAAACAAGCTGGGCAGAAGTACTATTAACTGATTAACACGCTCAGTTAGTTATATAAACATGTGAATAATATATTCCTGTAATAATGACTGAACTGAGACCCTGCTGAAAGCAGTAACTGCTAGTGGAGACATACCCTTCACGTCTTTCCACACATATTCTGGGCAAAGCCAAAAATAATGATATGACAAAGGCCCAAAATTAAGAACAATTTTAAACATCACTCTAATTTGCTTAGAAACATAACAGAACAGCATGTTTGCATCAAAATAATTTTCTGAACAATAAAAAGTATTCAACATTAACTTCCAGCATTATTGACTAACTGCAATCCTTACAGTTTTATCAGAAATATCAAAACTCTTACGGGGACAAAGCCAAAGTATGAGGCAAAAACAGGAGCAGTCTGGAAAATACTGGAGAGTTGAGGGATAAGAACTGAGATGGTGTGTGAATAAACTTATATTTGGGACAATTTTATTCCCTTATTTTCCTGTATACAGTCACATAAGATGAGAATTTTTGCCAAATTAAAGGTCAGTTTTGTTGCTGTAATTATTCATAGAGGAAGTTCCATTCATAACATTAAATATCTAAATGCTTCTTTGTACTTGCCATTTTCAGCACAGTTCCCCTACAACTTGCTAGGACTACTGTAGCTTTCCCATGCTGCTTTGCGTTTGCAGCTTAGAGTGCATGCTGTGAGGAGAATGGCGAGAATATGAGGGCAGAGACTACATGGCATGATATTAGGGCTATTTGGATTAAGAGGAACCACTGCAACACAGTTCCATGATCTTGGTGATTCTAAGACAGGGAAAGCTCAAGTACATTCTGTGGTGCAGCCCAGTGGGTTGAGTAACATTGGGAAATGCTGACATGGGCAGAAATTCAAAACAAGTGAGATAAACCAAAGCCTAAACAAGGCCCTGCGGAACTGTTTTTTTTTTTTTGCCACTATATTTATAAATGCAAATATAAATGTGTGCACACAAATGATAATTAATTGGGAGGCTGATGAGACAATGTTTGCAGAGAATGGTGGCATGAATAAGCAAATGCTTGGACCTAGTATATGGACACAATTCTTAGACACTGGGTGGTGTGTGTGTGTGTGTGTGTGTGTGTGTGTGTGTGTGTGTGTGTGTGTGTGTGTGTGTGTGTGTGTGTGTGTGTATGACTAGTATATAGGAACAGGTAAGGAGAAAAGGCCATGTTTATTCAGAAACAACTGATACTATGATTATCAGAGGTATTTGCCTGAAAACCAACCTTGTTAGTGCTATGTAGAATATATGCAAATGAGCACCCCACCATGATTAATACAGCTGACTCGCAAGCATGTATACTAAGTACCATGACAAGATGTTTAATATTATATTACAGAAGCGTTAGAGAGGTTTACTAACTTTGCAGAAAGCACTGTGTTGCCCATATAGTAGCATTAACATAAGTGCAAGCTTAAGACAGTAAGTGTACCATTCAGAAGCCCCACACTGCCCCCCCCTGCAGCTACCTAGATGCAAGTATGCGGATGTGTCTGCACAAAGCAACACAAGTATGTATGTAAAGCTAAAGCTACTGTTGTGTTGTACATATGTGTGTGTGTATATCTGTCTATCTGTCTTTCTCTCTCTCTCTATATATATATATATATATATATATATATATATATATATATATACACACATATATTTGAAGGACATGTAACCACACACTTAAAAATTGACCCTGCCATAACCTGCTGTAACTACTGCCAGTGCAAGCTTGACTCTATGGCACTGACACGCTGTTGTTGGCTGTTAATCTTGCCAGCAGTGCTGTAAAAAGTAGTAGGACAGTGACTTATACCCCAGCATACCACTGTAATGTGATTTAAATGCTGAGTAGGAACTATTTTTTATGACATACCCCACTCCTACATACTTGTCGTCTAAATGCAGTACACAGTAGTGTAGTGTTTGTTCACATAGGCAGACAGGCAAACAAACTCACATAGATACAAATAGACAGACAGACACACACACACACACACACACACACACACACATACACACACACACACACATACACACACACACACACACACACACACACACACACACACACACACACACACACACACACACACACACACAAGCATGTACTGATACATGTTTGGATGAATGTGTGTGTTTGTCTGTGTGTATATAGATATATATGTGGTTACAGCTGACTTGTGCAAAGCACCTGTGTCATAATTACTGCTGAAAAGAGTGTACAAACACTGAATTAGGCAAGTTCTGGTTGGTCACAAAGATAATTGTTGGGGCAGGGAGTTTTTGTGTGACTGTGTGTGCTTTAGTATTATTTAAGGGTATATATTTAGATTGTGATCTGTAGTGAGAGTAGGGACCAGGTTGAGGAGACCCTAGAGAGGTGGAGATATGCTCTAGAGAGGAGAGAAATGAAGGTCAGCAGGACTAAGACAGAATATATGTGTGTGAATGAGAGGAAGGATAGAGGGATGGTGAGGATGCGGGGAGTAGAGTTGGTAAAGGTGGATGAGTTTAAGTACTTGGGATCAACAGTTCAGAGTAATGGTGATTGTGGAAGAGAGGTGAAGAAGATAGTACAGGCAGGGTGGAATGGGTGGAGAAGAGTGTCAGGAGGGATTTCTGACAGACAGGTACCAGTAAGAGTGAAAGGGAAGGTCTACAAGAGGGTAGTAAGACCAGCTATGTTATATGGGTTGGAGATGGTGGCATTGACAAAAAGGCAGGAGTCAGAGCTGGATGTGGCAGAGTTAAAGATGTTAAGATTTGCACTGGGTGTGGCTAGGATGGACAGGATTAGGAATCAGTATATTAGAGGGTCAGCTCAGGTTGGACAGTTTGGAGACAAAACAAGAGAGGCGAGATTGCGTTGGTTTGGACATGTACTGAGGAGGAATGCTGGGTATATTTGGAAAAGGATGCTAAGGATAGAGCTGCCAGGTAACAGGAAAAGAGGAAGGCCTAAGATAAGGTTTATGGATGTGGTGAGAGAGGACATGCAGGCGGTTGGTGTGACAGAGCAAGATGCAAAGGACAGGAAGAAATGGAAACAGATGATCTGCTGTGGTGACCCCTAACGGGAACAGCTGAAAGAAGATGATGATGTATTTAGTGAATGTATGTGTGCGAATGTTATGGGGTTAGGGTAAGGCTTAGATAAGGGGTAAAGTGTGTGTGTGTGTGTGTGTGTGTGTGTGTGTGTGTGTGTGTGTCCGTGCGTGTGTGTGTATGGTGAGTGTTTTGGCTGTCTTATGTTGTATATTTCTATTATTCATCCATCTACTGCGCTATACCCCTGCCCGCATGCTTTGGGTGCCATGCAAATTCTGAATGCATAAACTGCTGAATTGTAAGGGTAACCTAGAACACACAATGCTATATTAGTCAGTATAGGCTATGCCTTTGGTGCTGTTGTATATTACCAAGAAGCTCTTGTCATTTCTCCACTTTAGCATTCACATGCTGCTGGGCTGTGTACCTCTTTCATCTGTATCCTACTCCCTGGTGCCCTTCTCATCGGAGGGCCTACAGTATGCCATGCTCTGTACCTTTTTAATCATTCTTTTTACCCAAGTGGTCCATGTGCAGCAATGATAGAAGGAATAAAGCTTGCCACGTTGTGTATCCTGCTATGTTGACGGAATCTCCCAGGTCTCAAATCAATGAGTTCCCATAATAGCCCTCTGTACACTACTGAGGTGGGTGGCATATACAATGCTGAAATCAGTGTGTTGTATTATATTGTTATTTGGTGGCTGAGCAGCTACCAGCAGCTTTATGATTCTTTGGATAAAGTATCTTGTCTGTTTGTATGGTGCTCGAAACAGCTGCTGCACTGGCATTGCTAAACAACATACAGGCTGTGTGTGTGTGTGTGTGTGTGTGTGTGTGTGTGTGTGTGTGTGTGTGTGTGTGTGTGTGTGTGTGTGTGTGTGTGTGTGTGTGTGTGTATGTGTAACCTGAAATGAATTCTTTATTCTGAGAATACTGATGCTTTTCTGAAAAGTAATGTTTTACTGTTGAGCAAGAGAGAGCAAATTCAAATTCTGATAAATGGTTATATTGCATCCCCAGCTACATATAATAGATGCATTTTTTGTGTAAAACTAGAGCTTAGTGGCTAAAGAACATTCTAATAAACAATAAGTGAATTAAAATGGCTAGAAAGAATGTAGAAGAATGGATTGTTTTGATGAACACATTACAGAGTTGCTATAGAAACACAGCATATACTGTTGCATTTGAGGGGGCCAGGGTTTAAAATTATGAAATCCAAAAGTCTGATAGAAACTAGTTTAGTGTTGTGCAGATGTTCTTCATTTAAGGAATCAGCTACATAGAAGTATACAAGGATGCAGAATGCATGCATTTTCTTTTGTTATTTATTGAGCCATTCCAGTGTATTTGATAATATGGAAGATGCAGTTACTTGATGAGACATTAGCAGTGACATGGCTGAGTGTGTGACTGGGGTGCAGAGGTATAAGGTATAAAAAGTTTTTCTATCTGAGAACTTACATCTCAGAAAAGTCTAGTTTACTATATCAGAGAAGATATCAAAATAATAGATACAGAAACTTTAAATACACATAGGGCTGGATTCAATAAATGTTACACTGTGCACTAAGACTGTGTTTGCATCGTGGTGCAACGCACATATGATAGCGCACCATTTTGTATTCAGTAAGCATACACAGTAAACATTGTGCATACTAATTACAGCATAAGCAGCTGAATTGTGTGCTAATCAACCAGTCCAAGATGGAGATGCTATTCAAAAAACTATAAAGCAATCATGTAGCTTAGTGCAGGTTTTGCCGGTGAATTCCAAAACCTATTGGAATACAGCCATGGAAACTAGAGTACACGGAAAGAATGTTAGGAACTGCTGTTGCTCTTATTCATGTGTAGTGCAACAGGAACAAGTTGTGTTCCTACTGTTGCTACTAGACCTCTGCTAAGAAGGAGAAGGGTGTTCAGACCTCTTTTAACATTTCATGGTCTCCATGAAGTGGAAGTTGAAGATCGCTACAGGGTGGATAGAGATACACTACAGGAACTCTGCAACCTCTGTCATCCTCAACTAGGTGCAAGGGCAAACTGAGGGGAACCAGTACTGGTGGATGTTAGCTACATGAACCTTCCAGAGACCAACATTGAACATGCTGAGGGTGTCACAGGCATCAGCATCCAGGATCCTACATCAATTTCTGAATGCTATGTTATAACATGCCAGTGACTACATACATTTTCTCCGTACACCTGAGGACAGAGCCACAACTATGCAGGAGTTCTAGCCTGTAGCACAGTACCCTGGAGTCTTGGGTGCCATAGACTGCATGCACTTCGAAATAAAAGTACCACCCGGGGAACAGGGAAGTATGTATATAAACAGAAAGGGCTTCCACTCCATTAACTGCCAGGTTGTGTGCAATGCTAAGGAAATCATCCTGAATGTCTGTACTGGCAACCCAGGCAGTTACCATGACTGACATATCTGGCACAACTCCCAACTGTATCAGATGTTTTCTAAAGGGGATAACCCACAGGTCATTTACTGATGATGCAGGTTATGCACTGGAATTATGGCTGATAACATCCATCAGAGAAGCACACACAACTGAAGAATGCTATAATGTGGCACATGCTCAAACAAGAAATATTATAGAGCATGTGTTTGGGCTGCTGAAGTCACAGTTCCGGTGTCTAGATACATCTGGGGGAGCCCTGCAGTACAATTCCCATGCATGTGCTGAAATTTTCACCATCTGTGCTAAGCTTCACAATATTATTCTGAGAAAAGAGCTTCAGCAGGAACACCAAGGGGAGGGGGCACACATCCCACTACCACTGGCAAGATCACCACAGACACATGCAGGTGAGAATTCAGAAGGGGAATCACCAGCTGCTGTGGGTGCAGGCAGATTTAGGCATGCACAATGTGCCCTCACACTAGCCAAGAGTCAATGAATAGCATGCATGCTCACCACCTAAGGGGCTACTACCTTCATCCTATGCACATACATACAGTAACATTGATGCCAGGCAACGCTCACAACCTTTACTTACTCATGCAATGGGTGTGTGCTGCTACATCACACAGAGTCAGCTCCAAATTAAAAGCCTTGCAGCTGCTGAACTTCCAAGGAAAGTGAAGAACCTGGAATAGGAAAATAAATGGCTAAGAATGTAAATGAATGGCAGATTCTTGTGAACTGTTATTTGCTAATGTAACTAAGTAGAAGGTGGATGATTTTTACAGCAGTGGTATCAATATGTGACAGCACTGATTTATGTCAATACATGTGTTCTTTATCAACTAATAGGCCACAGGCGTCAGATTCACACATTCACATGTCTCAAATGTAGAGATTTTCACAGAATGTCAAAAGTTTGGCCTCATAGTTTTGTACTGGCAAGTCATTAAAAACTGAAGTTAGAAAGCAATGACAGACATCACAGTTTCAGACTTAATATCACCATCGTAATGCAAAACCTGTGATTCTATCAATTTTCAAAGTTTGCATGACCAAAATATTTCAAAATTGTCCCTATATTTGGGGACTTCTCCCACTTTTATTCATAGCTTTGTCCACCTTTACTGGTCTAGGAAGCTGAGAGGTATGCATACATTACAAAACCAGTAAGAAAGCAGTATAATTTGCAAAAGAGCATCACAAACACATATATACTAAGCACTCAGTCAGCTATGCACCCTGGGCATCAGAAAAAATACTTCTGTATCCCTGAATTCAAAAGAGAGAAGATCAAGGGATATGGCACAGTTATCATCATTTGCACAGGGTGATGTTTGGGGAGGCAAGAGGTCAAGACTGACACTAAAGGTAACGAGTGCATGTGAGTAAAAAAGACAGACAGGCAGACGTTTAGATGAACTATCAGATGGCCACTGAGACAGAATGAGTTATAAGCCTCACAAATGACCCATATAACTGTTATGTGTGTGTGTCTGTATGGGCAGTCAAGGTAAAACGTGTGTGTGAGTGTCTGCAAGAACACAGTCAAGGTCTGTGCTAGCTTTATGTCCTGGTATGTTGGACAGGTGTGAACCATGCATGATAGTGGTAGCAGTTCATCGTTATTATCCCTGACCACGATAACTAGCTCTGCCAGGAGTTGCACTGGCATGTCCATGCCCATAGTCAGATGCACTGCCACTACCTGAATGTGACTAATATCTACTAAATGACCTCTCCTCACAAGTATGCCCAGGACAATGACCTCATGGCCAACTATGTCTGGGTGTTGACACCTCAATCACTGACAGAGCAGTAGAAGTACTGCCACTTTAGAAGTATGATTCGGCATGGTCACATTTGCTAATATCAGATGATGCTGACCTACATCCAGATGGATGCTGTCCCCCTCCCAGCAGATGTTCCATGACAGACACTGCCCATTCCATCGTGTCATTCATCTGATCCATTGAATTGGCAACATGGAGGAGACAATCTCTCATGTCAGGCTATGACACATCTACAATCCTAAGTATGTCCTTGGAAGCCTTATTGGAACATGTCTGTGTCTCCATGATGACTCTAAACATACATCGATTGGCACAAAAAGACACATTAGGATCAGATGGAGGGTGGAAAGTAGGCCTCCTCTGAGCATCCCGAACAACCTTCCTGTATGGTACCTTGCCCACACTTTTTCTACAGAGTCAACTGGCACTAAAGCCACAGTAACCACGGTACCCCTATCAAGTGTTTTCATGCTCCACCTGTCCAATATCTGAGGGTTCACTGGAATAGGTATGCATTGGCCTACTGCCTGTGTCTGAAGGAAATACAGGGGATGGCCGAATATCAACCTCACTGTTATTATATTCAACATCTGCACCCCCCACCAACTGTGCCTCTGTTTTGCCACCATCATCATCAGAGTCTGACGATACTCTGACATCAGATGGTAAGAGTCTTACAGTTCCCCTGTCAGGGTCATCTGTGATAATAAGCAACAAATACAGAAAATACATTAATACCTACACTACAATTTAATACATGCTAACAAACTAACACTGGTGCTACTATCACAGATGGTATAGCAATACAAACACACACACGCACACACACACACACACACACACACACACACACACACACACACACACACACACACACACACACACACACACACACACACACACACACTCATGACACCCACCCTACACATATGGATAAATGCATATATTTCTGTCAAATGTTGATCAATACTGAAATAAAAAATGTTTGGTTTACCATGTGCAGATGACTCCACACTTGTTAGGGAGGATGGTCCTAGAAGACATTAAGCAAAAAGTAAGGACACAATCATCACAATTCCAATAACACAGTGTGACCATTTTCTTGCCTTTATATTTCCATTAACAATACTTTTAACTGAAAATTGGCTGACACATCCACCCAAAGCCCATGTGTAATGAACAAAAATGTGTTTTAACTGTATCAGTTTATCAATAGGATCAATCCCCCCAAAATTACAAAATAAAGATAACAATTAATTATTTATTTTAAAATATTTTACTTTAAAATAAAATGTTATAAACTGACATACGTAAGCTTACCTGGAATCTCATCCTGGGACATAATTGTCCTCCCAGGAACATCAGCACCAATATCAATCACATGCTGTTGTGCACTTTACACTGAGCTCTCTGGCTCTGTGACAGTGGACAGGAGCTCTTCACTTGGTTTCAGTGGTGGCTCTATAGCAGGCCCTCCCATAGCCAGCTGTCCATGGGCCACTGCAACTGCTCTTCTCTGGGATGATGAAATCATATCAGTGGACCTATGATGCACCCAGTCATAAGTCCTGCTACACTCCCCCCCAAGACATTGACATCATTCATTATCTGGCTCCAAATCTACATTCTGTCAGATGTCCTATCTGAAGCAGAAAGGTGCCGTGTTGCCTAAATGCTTTTGAAAATTACATCATTTCTGGAGTCACTGAAAGAGGATTTGCAAGGATTGGTACACTTAGGTTCCATAATCCTAGGTTACATAAAACAAAAAAAAGAAGGATAAGACAGATAAATATCACATAAATAAAGCCCTGCTTATATATACACATATTATTTTTCAGTATTACTCACTGGGTAAACACAAAACTTCAGGTATTAAAATATCACAGTCACACACAAACCAAGCTTTGATCCAAAGCAAGGAATAACGAGCAAACTTCTTTAAACATTTTTTTTGTGACAACACACAAATGGAACTTGGCTCCCACCCCCAAAACAATATGCAAATGACAGTTTGTACCAAACTAGGAATAACACATCAGTCAATTGTTATAAGTGCTTTCCAAAAAAAATTTTACAACAGAAAAGTCATTTTTATATGATTGCCAGTCACCTTTCTCTGAGCCCAACACTCACATGGAGGTGTCAATGGGCCATCTTAGAACTCTAACATTCCTGTGTCATTGAAAATACAGAACATTTACATTTTACTGAAATAACATAGAAGAGTGTAAGATAAACAGTTGTAACAATAACATCTGTGATGAAAGTTAATAAGGCTGTGTATCTCAGAAAGTAAAATGCCCTGACAAATGTGTATGCCAACAGTGAACTTCTAAGAAGTGGATACAGATAAAAGTTCCATTTTATAAAGTATATATACATATATATATATATATATATATATATATATATATAATATTTTCCTAGTAACATGTGAGCAAATCTAGTATATAATTGAAAAATTCAATCATACATCAACAAGATCAGAAGTCTTCTATGAAGATACATCTAAATTTATAGCAACATAAGCAAGATCAGAAGTCTTCTGTGAAGATAAATATCAATTTATAGCAATTTTTTTCTGTGTTGTCAGGTTCCCTAGCTGCATGGTTACCTTTTTATAATGTCGATTCAGGCCTGTGAGCATGGTAAATATGCAAATGAGGTGTGAACTCATTATTACTGTTGAAGCCCAAACATTTGGCTACATGTAGCAGGTGTAATCATAATGCAGGCCACTACCTCAGTGTGGATTGCAACTATGAATGATTACTGGTAGGGAGAAGGAAAACATAACAGTGATTCTGACTCCCTTAATGCAGTGGGTGCGTCACCAGGTTACACTTAAAAAGTGTAGAAGCAATTGTATCGAGGTTTTAAATGGAAATGAGTAGCACACATTTCTCAGTTTTTATGGCAAATAGGGATAAGTCACCCTTTCTATGTTTTGTAGGTTCATTAGTCTGACAGTTCAAATCCAGAGTTGTGTAAAAATATGTAATGTGTATTAAAATGTATTTTGTAATGTTATTTATGTTCATGTTTTAAAAAAAGTATTAGCATGTTCATGGCGAGAAGCTTAGTGCAAAATGGTGAAACGGATAAATGAATTAAATTTTATGTAACTTCCTTCTATGATAAAAACTGCATAAATTACACCTGTGAATCAAGTGTGTATACCATCATCATCATCATCTTTCGGCTTTTCCCGTTAGGGGTCGCCACAGTGGATCATCTCTTTCCATTTCTTCCTATCCTCTGCATCTTGCTCTGTCACACCAACCGCCTGCATGTCCTCTCTCACCATGTCCATAAACCTCATCTTAGGCCTTCCTCTTTTCCTCTTACCTGGCAGCTCCATCCTTAGCATCTTTTTCCCAATATACCCATCATCCCTCCTCAGCACATGTCCAAATCAACGCAATCTCGCCTCTCTTGCTTTGTCTCCAAACTGTACAACATGAGCTGACCCTCTAATATACTGATTCCTAATCCTATCCATCCTAGTCACACCGAGTGCAAATCTTAACATCTTTAACTCTGCCACATCCAGCTCTGACTCCTGCCTTTTCGACAATGCTACCATCTCCAACCCATATAAAATAGCTGGTCTCACTACCCTCTTGTAGACCTTACCTTTCACTCTTATTGGTACCCGTCTGTCACAAATCACTCCTGACACTCTTCTCCACCCATTCCACCCTGCCTGTACTCTCTTCTTCACCTGTCTTCCACACTCACCATTACTTTGAACTGTTGATCCCAAGTACTTAAACTCATCCACCTTTACCAACTCTACTCCCTGCATCCTCACCATTCCTCTACCCTCCCTCTCATTTACACACATATATTCTGTTTTAGCCCTGCTGACCTTCATTCCTCTCCTCTCTAAAGCATATCTCCACCTCTCCAGGGTCTCCTCAACCTGGTCCCTACTCTCACTACATATCACAATGTCATCTGCAAACATCATAGTCCACGGGCCCTCCTGTCTAATCTCATCTGTCAACCTGTCCATCACCACTGCAAATAAGAAAGGGCTCAGAGCTGATCCTTGATGTAATCCCACCTCCACCTTAAACATATCTGTCACTCCCACCGCAGTCCTCACCAATGTCACACTACCCACGTACATATCCTGTACCACTCTTACATACTTCTCTGCCACTCCCGACTTCCTCATACAATACCACAACTCCTCTCTAGGCACCCTGTCATATGCTTTCTCTAAGTCCACAAAGACACAATGCAACTCCTTCTGACCTTCTCTGTATTTCTCCAACAACACTCTCAGAGCAAATATTGCATCTGTACTGCTCTTTCCTGGCATGAAACCATACTGCTGATCACTAATCTTCACCTCCCTTCTTAACCTAGCTTCCACTACTCTTTCCCATAACTTCAAGCTGTGACTGATCAATTTTATCCCTCTGTAATTACTGCAGCTCTGCACATCACCCTTATTCTTAAAGATAGGTACCAAAACACTTTTTCTCCACTCCTCAGGCATCCTCTGACTTTCCAAAATTTCATTAAACAATCTGGTTAAAAATTCCACTGCCATTTCTCCTAAGCACCTCCATGCTTCCACTGGTATGTCATCTGGGCCAACAGCCTTTCCATTCTTCATCCTCTTCATAGCTGTCCTTACTTCCTCCTTGCTAATCTGCTTCACTTCCTGATTCACTATCCCCACATCATCCAACCTTCTCTCTCTCTCATTCTCTTCATTCATCAGCCCTTCAAAGTACTCTTTCCATCAACTCAACACACTCTCCTCACTTGTGAGTACGTTTCCCTCACTGTCCTTTATCACCCTTACCCGCTGCACATCTTTCCCAGCTCTGTCCCTCTATCTAGCCAATTGGTACAGGTCCTTTTCTCCCTCTTTAGTGTCCAATCTCTCATACAACTCTCTATATGCCTTATCCTTAGCCTTCGCCACCTCTCTCTTTGCCATGCGCCTCATCTCCTTATACTCATGTCTACTTTCTTCATCACTTTGACAATCCCACTTCTTCGCCAACCTCTTCCTCTGTATACTCTCCTGTACTTCCTCATTCCACCACCATGTCTCCTTGTCCTCCTTCCTCTGTCCAGATGTCACACCAAGCACCTTCCTAGCAGTCTCCCTTACTAGCTCTGCTGTAGTTACCTAGCTATTCGGTAACTCTTCATTGCCTGCCAGTGTCTGTCTTAACTCTTCCCTGAACTTCACCTCACAATCACCCTTTTTTAACTTCCACCATTTAATCCTTGGCACTGCTTTCACACTCCTCCTCCGCTTCTTGATCACCAACATCATCCTGCAGATCACCATTCTATGCTGCTTAACTACACTTTCCCCAGTCACCACTTTACAGTCTCCAATCTCCTTCAGGCTGGCCCTCCTACATAGGATATAATCCACCTGTGTGCATCTTCCTCCACTCTTGTACGTCACCCTATGCTCCTCCCTCTTCTTAAAATATGTATTCACCACAGCCATGTCCATCCTTTTTGCAAAATCCACAATCATCTGACCTTCTGCATTCCTCTCCTTAACACCATGCCTACCCATAACTTCCTCATCCCCTCTGTTCACTTCACCAACATGCCCATTGAAGTCCTCTCCAATCACTAGTCTCTCACCCTTGGGTACACTCACCACGACTTCATCCAACTCACTCCAAAATTTTTCTTTCTCATCCATCGCACACCCAACTTGTGGAGCATATGCACTAATAACATTCATCATTACACCATCAATTTCAAGCTTTATAAACATCACTCTGTCATACACTCTCTTCACCTCCAAAACACTCTTGGCATACTGTTCCGTTAGGATAACCCCTACCCCATTTCTTCTGCCATCCACACCATGATAGAACAATTTGAACCCACCTCCTATACACTTGGCCTTACTTCCCTTCCATCTGGTCTCTTGCACGCACAATATATCAACCTTCCTTCTCTCCATCATATCAGCTAGCCCTCTCCCTATACCAGTCATACTGCCAACATTCAAAGTTCCTACCCTCAGTACTACACTCCTAACCTTCCTCCTCTCTTCCTGCCTTTGGGCATGCCTTCCCCCTCCTCTTCTTCTTCAGCCAACAATAGCCCAATTTCCACCAGCACCCTGTTGGCTAACAGTACTGGTGGCGGTCGTTGTTAACCCGGGCCTCGACCGATCCGGTATGTAATTATGAAAACTTCTCCGCATCAGTAATTTTTGGCAGAGGTTTTACGCCGGATGCCCTTCCTGACGCAACCCTCCCCATTTATCCGGGCTTGGGACCGGCACAAAGAAATGCACTGGCTTGTGCATCCCCAGTGGCTGGGTTCAAGTGTGTATACCATACCTGGTAAATATGTTGAACCAAATGGCAAGAACACACTCCACAATATTGGGCAAATTTAATAAAAAAACTCAGTAATGAACAAAGCTTTTGGACAGCAAGTTCTTCTTCAGTGTTTACAGAGTATAAAAGAAGTACATCCTTTTAAATAGTTAAAAAACATCACATGACACAGTCCATCCTATCAAAAAACATCAATCAAATTTAAAAAGCAATGGCATAACTTTATATTTTAAATACACAGAATAAATGATTGAAAATAAAATACACAACTAAAAAAATGTTTTCTTTATTGCACCTGCTGCTGTTTAAGTTTTAATATCGGCTTTAAGGTTATTTGCTTATTCAAACCAGGATGCGTGTCCACTTATAGAAAAAAAAATTAGAAAATTTTAAATGTAGAAAAAAGAAAAAAATTTTTAATTGTGTATTTTATTTTCAAGCATTTATTTTGTGTATTTAAGATATAAAGTTCCACTGACAGTTATGTCATTGCTTTTTAAATTCGATTGATGTTTTTTGATAGGATGGACTGTGTCATGTGATGTTTTTTAACTATTTCAAAGGATGTTCTTCTTTTATACTCTTTGCAAACACTGAAGAAGGACTTGCTGTCCAAAAGCTTTGTTCATTATTGAGTTTTTTATTAAATTTGCCCAACTTTGTGGAGTGTGCTTTTTTCTTGTCATTTGGACTGTTTTGTTTCATTCCACTTTGCCTTTTTGTTCACTTTGTTTGTATAAATATGATGAACCACACAGTACATACTATCTGTAGATTATGGTTCAAGTCCCACATATACCTTTTAAGGAAGAAACCTAAGAAACACTTCTTAGAAGAATAATATAAGGTGAGTGTTGCCTGTCATGTTTGAGCATCACCTACCTTCATGCAAACATTGTCTAATGGCACAGACAAGAATCAAACATTTACACTGTTAAAAAGGATAGATTGCTGCATCTTTTGCATACCATATCATGCAAACCTGCTAAGCAGTATTGTGTGACAGTCAGCAAGCTCCCACAACACCTGCAGGTCCAAACACCTGCAGACAGGAAGCAGACAGTAGACAATTTCAAAACAGATAAATTGTATCATGTGGGGTTTGCCATAATTCAAATATGCTAAGCTGCTGCCTAGTTGTTCCTGTGGGAGCAGTTGTAAGTTAAGTGTTATAGTACAGGTGAGCCTGGGTTCTAATCCAGCTAAACCTAAACTTTTCTTACTGATATTTCACTTTACTTTATATAAAAATAACATTAGAAAAATACTTACACATAGGAATAACTATCTATAGCAGGTGCATTGAGCATACACAAGATATCAGAGATATTACATGTGTAACCTTTGGGTATCTGTACAATTATGGTTCTAAAATTACACATTTATTTTCTGAACTTTCATGTCACACATGCATTCATGGTTAAACACTCAACTTTTTAATGTATATGTATAACTAATGCACAGGTCTGACAAACAATGTCTTAGTTGCAATGAGCACTCTAGTCAGTAATGACTGTAAAAATATACTTTTAGCCCTACCTTCTATGTGGCAACTGCCATAAGCTAATGCTTCCAGTAGAGTAGTGTCAGGGTTCTAATCTAGTACACTTCAAATATTATTACTGCTTGCACACTCAATTTTAAAAAATGTAAACATAAAAATAATTATAAATAACAATATGTATGTATTTCACTGGAGCTCATATGAATTATCTGTGTAACTGAGGGTATACTGACAATTATGTTTTTGTAATTGTAATTGTCTTTTCTGGTCTTGGATGGACTTCAGACTTCAGTAATACTCATATACACATGAAAGTATAAACTAGGGTCTTGTCAGGTCACACATATACACGGTTAATCCCCTCACTTTTCATATGTATATGTATATAACTATGAGCACATCTGACAAGTACTTCTTCTGTGGCAAGGATGAAAATTCACCTATTTCACCTATATAGAAGAATTTGTTTTGTCTATTTTGCATAGGTTTGAATCCCACATTGTACAAATTAATTTTATTAGTGTGTAAAGCCACAAAAAATGTGTCATGCCATAAAATATATGCCCCCAGTACATGTCTGAAAAATTAAATCAAATAACAGTTACAACAGAAATCAACCCATAAACTTATGCTATCTGTCAGATTGACCTTACTGTTTCAAAAAACTGCTTTCATCTCTGTTTGGCACTGTTGTTATCTGCTTAATGTCACATACACCACATGCATAAATAAGAAATCCCCAATGAAGCCCTTCATTTTTTGTCTCCTGTGTTTGTGCAGAGTTTCGCATCACTCACCAATGGCAAGTGCTAGTGAATGTCTCTTCTTGTCCAATGGCATGGTGTGGTTACCTTCACCCAATGCTGCTTAAACCCCTGTGCTAAGTAAACACACAAAGTAGAAAAAAGGCACTTGTATTAAAAAATGTATTTACATAACTATTTTATTTAGCCTGATGACTGTAGCAATATGTAACTCCATACATTTACTGTTGCCATAAATCACTTGAGTACTGTTTATTTTTGTACTTACGTCACTGTAGCCATTCTTTTTCACATTTCGAATAATTATCAGATGTAATTATTTAATTACATTATGAATACATATGTAAACGTATT
This sequence comes from Protopterus annectens, assembly GCF_019279795.1. Classification (NCBI taxonomy): domain Eukaryota; kingdom Metazoa; phylum Chordata; order Ceratodontiformes; family Protopteridae; genus Protopterus; species Protopterus annectens. The sequence continues at coordinate 710,342,254 of NC_056728.1, forward strand.
AGCTAGAGCTGGATTTGAACCTGATATCATCTGGCCTCAAAATAAGAACTCAGTTCTCTTACACCTACTGCCACAGAATCTGCTGGGCAGCCTGTGCATTTATTAAATTCAGCACTATACAAAGTGTTGACTGCCTCACCTCCGCTTAGCATGTTTGTGTAGAAGAAAGCAACCCAATAGAACTCTCATAATTTTATCAATGAAGCAGAGGCCTGCTTTTGCACATTACTTAACCATGCACAAATGGGGAAAGCGGTATTAATAGTTTTTTACAGTTATACAATTTATAACACATTTATAATACAAACTAGTTATGAACACCACATGAATACCATAGTACCTGTTAGCTGTGTCTATCATAGCCAGTATGGATATCTCAAGTTCAGTAAGAGTTCTTAATGTGTATCTTGCATACCCAAACCCTTTGCCATCAATTGCCGCTCGGTGGTGTGCTATAGAAAGTGTTTATTAGCATGTATTACTTATGTTTACTGTATAATTAGTCTTCATCCCATTAAAGTTCATGTAAAAACACAATCAAAGGGAAGGCATTTTTTAATGGCTGAATACATATTTATACTGTTGTCATGTGCACCCATATACTTGGAACCTGGTATCTCAGTACTTATTCCCAAATATCGACTACACAACAGAAATAAATACCAAAAATGCTTTGTTACATATCTTGTACATCTTTATACTGACAATACACATTTAAATTGTCTAATACTTGTACTAATATGGACAATTATTCAAAAATATGAATCCACAAATATGATCACAAAAATGTGTGTGTCTGTATGTGACAATGTATTCGTGTAATGTACACAACATATGGAAAAAAGCAGAAAATGTCTCATTTCTGCTACATGCATTCCTTATAGATGTTTGAATATAGTTTGCAAATATGTGTCTTAAAGTATACCTGCACATTTAACACACAGCAGGAAATACTACAGCCACACTTTGCACACCACTCTCATAACAGGATATGTCAACCAGATCATATAATGATGACTTCAGTGGTGTTGCAAATATGAAATACTATGTTCTGCAGATGGGAACAAATTACGTGTGTGCTAGATTAGCACAGCAGCCACAGTATATATGTGTTTCTATGTATGTGTAAGTGTGTGCATAGTCAGAGGAACTTCAGTCTGTATTCTACTATCATCAGTCTGGTACCATGCAAAACTTTAATATCATGACAGTTGTACATGTCTACCCATCCATTTCATACAGGCCTCCCAAAAGTCAGACTTGTGCCATGGAGCTTGCATTAAATACTGAGTTTTCTAGCTGGTGTACTTAGGTAGGGGTTCTGATCTCACTGCAGTCAAAGTGTGTGTGTGTGTGTGTGTGTGTGTGTGTGTGTGTGTGTGTGTGTGTGTGTGTGTGTGTGTGTGTGTATGTGTGTGTGTATACTCAGATGAGCATAACTGCTTTTCATACAGTCAGCATTACAGACACATGAAGTACAAATATTTTGACAGTTGTAAATGTCTACACATCCATTTCATTCAGGTGTCCAAACATCTTCTCTCCAACATCCAATGATGATGTCATCCACTATAAATTGTCCAGCAGCACTGTAAAAGTCAGACTTGTGCTGTGGTGCTTGCATTAAATACGGAAGCCTTTAGCTGGTGTACTTAGTTAGGTAAGGGTCCTAATCTCACTGCAGTCAATTAGTATGTTTATGTGTGTTTGTGTGTTTACTTGGTTGACATTCCAGAAAGAATTTTACACCAGTATGTGAGACACTGCTATCATCTTCTTACCAGCCACTGCTGATGTCATCAACTATAAAGTCATGTTGGACACTATAAAAGCCACAGTTGTGCTTTGGTGCTTGTGTTAAGTGCTGTGCTTTGTAAATAGGTAGGGATTCTATTCTCACTGTGGTTAATTGGTGTGTGTGTGTGTGTGTGTGTGTGTGTGTGTGTGTGTGTGTGTGTGTGTGTGTGTGTGTGTGTGTGCATGTGTGTGTGTGTGTGTGTGTGTGTGTGTGTGTGTGTGTGTGTGTGTGTGTGTGTTTGTATATTTCTTCACTTGGCTGACATTTGAGAGAGCATTTTACACAAGCATGTGAGACACTGCTATTACCATCTTCTTCTCACTAGACACTGCAGAAAAATGCTTTAAGTCTAACCCCCATGCAGTTCTTCCACTACTCAAAAATAGAACAGAAAACCAGAAGTATCTGATGCAGAAATTTGTTTAATTTATCAGTACATGTAGATTAACTGAGAAGTTTAACACACTACAGTATTTTATATCCATATATATCACTTTGGGTAAGATATGTAACACTTTACTTAACTTGAATAAGAGAAGAACAACATATTAACAATAATAGAGAAATTGAACAATTATCAGGAGCCCAAAAGTAATTTGTCATTTATTTACTCTTTGTCTCTTATAATGACACAAAGCCTTACAAAAATATAGATGCTGTTATTATGCTGATGAACAGAGCAAAACATCTGTGGAACTGCATGGTTCACTAATAAGAGATAAAGGGTTTGTTATACAAAAAGTGATGAAATATGTAGCAGTCTTTAAAGAGCAGCATATATGAGCTTATAAAAAGCTGTTGATGTGAAATTATAAGTATGCAGTTAAAAATTAACTGTGAAATGAAAAGGTGTGAGTAAGACAAAATGTGAGTCAATCAAATAAAAATACAAAAATTATAAATAATTTGAAGAGCTGTTACAAAAAATAAACACTAAAAGAAGAGCCCTGTATAACAAAATGGAGACAAGAGACATGTTTATACAATTAAAGTTAAAGCTTCACATAGAAAATATCACTTGGGAGGAAGCTAAAGAAGTAGCAGCTAATAGGGCACAGTAGAGTCAACTTGTGGTCCAATGTATAATAGATATGGGGTGAACCAAAGACCGAATACTGAAGATAAAAGATGTGTCTGTAAATGTGAATGACACATTTAACCTTGTTTGCAGCATCGATGCTAGAAACATGCCTTCTTTGCAAGACACACAAGTGGAAAAGACCTATGTTCCAAAGAATTGGCATATCAAAGAACAAAAACATGAAAATGGGCTGTTTGTTATGGAAGTGAGGTCTGAAAATTACCCTGAAGCATTGAGACAAGAATAAAGTCAGACTATGAAAGAAATCCAGAGACTCAACGATAGAAGTGTTGAACCTAAGCTCGGAATAATTGCATGAGATAAGTAACATTTTTATCTGAAAATATTTTAATATATTGGATTTTTAACTGCAGAAATTTGCATGTACTTTCTTATATTGTGGCCACTGTGTGGTGCCATTTGGTCAAAACCTGATATTGAGAAATTTCATTTTAAGAAATTACAAAATCATTTTTCATATTATAGAACTAGAAAAAAAGTATCGTAATATAGGGGGTGTTTGACTTGTGAGAAGCTAGAGATACTAAAACAAACTCTCACTGTGAAACAAAAAAATGTGTATGTATCTGGTATTAGTCACACAGTGAGGCATCTCTTATTCTGTATAGAGCTATAAAGATGACATCCTGCATGACTATGCTGATTTATTAATAGAGTTGTGGAAGTTTACCAGGAATATCCAGTTTGGGTAAAACTGACACATTTTCAAAGAAAAGTATTTATTGCACTCATAAGTAAAGTGTAGCTACAATATGAGTGAACCAAAACCTTAGATGTTCATAAGAAAAAAAACGAGCCAAAAGAATAGGTGAGTTGTGTGGTTGGTGCTATGAAGAAAGACAAAACTTGTATTTGCATTGCTCTACAAGATCTGAATAAAATGACTGAAAGAAAGCATTATTCATTGCTTACAGTGCTAGATGCAAATCATGGTTTAGAGCAAATAAAGCTAGATAAATCAAGGCAGAGAAGGCACAGACTGTGAGCAGTTACACTGTATTTAGGAAAGTACAGATTCCTTAGACTTCTGTTTGGTATTTCATCAGCATCAGGAACATTCCAAAGACCTGTGACACAACTTATTAAAGGCTTGGATGGCATTGTACAAATAACTGATAATCTGTTATTCTGTAGTTAAGCACAAAAACAGCATGAAAAAAAGACTGATACAGCTACTGAATAGGTTAAGATAGCACTTCAGCAAGGCAAATAAGGATAAATGTAAAATAAGTCTAACAACCCTAAAATGCATGAATCTTAGTGTAATGCCAAATGCACTAAAACCTGATGCAGAAAAGGTTAAAGCAGTTGTACAGCTGCAAATGTAAAAAGATAAACAGGCATGAGGGTTTTTATGAATAATGCAATTTTATTCAAAGTTTGACCCATATATGTTTGAAATAATCATACCTTTAAGGAAGCTAGTATAGCAACAAATATTCTGACACTGGAGCTCTGCATAGGAAAAGCATTTTGAAATGCTTAAGAAACTAGTTACAGAAACATCAACATTAAAATATTATAATACAAAAAAAGTCAATTGTTTTGCATGCAGATGTTAGCCAGAAAGGTATAGGAACTGTGATTTTTAGAAAATAATATACTGGCTATGATCAGGAACATGCATAGCTGTACAAAGGAGATATGCTCAGACAGAAAAGAAACTTCTAAGAGTATGTCTACAATTAAGATGCTCTACCGACCCCTAGCAAAGCATATTCAGAAAGTCTTTGTACAAAGTACGTCTGATATTGCACAGGGCATTGCTTCACTTAGAGGTGTATGACCTATAGATTAAATGCAGACTAGACAAGGAACTGCATTTAACAGATATGCTAAACATAACGTATTTACTGGGGAAGGGTGAAGGGTGAAGAACTTTAGAACAAGAGCTAGAGATTCTTAGGTAATACTGCAATTGATAATTACAGAAAAAAAGTTAAAGGATTTTGAAAATATACTAACAATAACTTAGAAATGCAGTTATTGAAAGACGTTATTGAATGATGTGACAAATAAATCATCTCCTGAGCAAAACCCATCAGTAAGGAAATAAATTCAGTTTTATTTTTAATGTAGAAATAAGTTGTGACCAGGGATTACTGTTCAAAGCTGACAAAATAATAGTTCTCAGATTACTGAGAAGATAGATAATGAAGTGGATATACAAATGACACTCAAGAAGAGTAAACATCAAAGAAAGTAAAAAAGATTTATTGTATTTGTCAGGAATGTCAGTTCATATCAAACAATTAGTACAATACTATATTATCTACAGTAGATATCATAAAACAATCCAGAGGAAAAGAGCTCAGGAATTATTTGTTCAATTTTGAATAAACTTCTGTCTATTTGAAACTGTCTCATGTGTGGATTATTACTGTAAGTTATCAGAAATACTCAAACTGATAGGCACATCAAATGCAGTTGCATTCAACTCTATATTCTCAAGGGAGGAGATATATCTGATTTTCTGTCTAATAATAGTCTCTAATGCAAAAGTCAGAAATACACAAGATTTATACATGTGAGAATTCAAACATATAGTAGGCAGCTGATTTGCTTGAAATGAGCAAGATGAAGAGGTGAAAAAGCTAGCCAAACAATAATGAATCACATGAGAAGGAACAGTAACAAAAGCAGTTTTGCCATATAGAAATATTCCATTGCAGGGACATACTCTGTTGCTAGCACATCTGTTAATTAAAAGGCTGAACAGTATATTATTTTCTTGAACTACATTATGATGCTTGAAAAAGCTTGTAAAGCAAATGATCCAAAGAAATAAATATAGCCAGAAATGCTATTATAATAGAAACTACTGAAGACTAGCAGTCCTGCAAATTGGAGACAAAGTAAAAATACAAAAGATATGATAAAATTTATAGCCAGAAGTTGAAGGGGTGATAAAGCAGTCAGACCAAGATCATTTGTTGCTCATAGCGGAAGATGGAAAAAATGAAGATGTATGTATAAATCAGATATGTCAAAATTTGAGTAAAAAGAACAAGTAGATGTGTTACAACTGGTCCTGTTAGAATAAATTAAAAACTTTGAAATTCAAGAGGTGCAGAGAAAAGAGATTCTTGAAGTTGCATCAACAAATAAAGTTGCAGTGCAGCAAAGAGTGTCCCACATCAGATAGATATTCATTGTAAATAGTCTTGTAAAATTCTTCCTTTATGGAAGACCACTTAAGAAATCATACAGATTAATAGTCCGTTTAAGAGCTAAAAATGATATAAATGATACTATGTAATGAAACATTTCAACTATTAAAATCTCATGTTGTAAACTTTCATTATGTGGCTAGTAACGAGATATTACTAATGCTACATGAACAGTGTAACACAGGGCATGCAATCTCTGCAGATTGTGATGCATGTATACAGAACTACAGCTGGGTTATCTGGTGCCCTGTGCAGTTTTGCAAACAAAATTTCTTTCAGAGATGAGGAGCAAAACAAAAAAAAATCCTGTTACTACCTCAGCCTGACACATTACCTTACCAAAACACTTTCCAGTACAGGACAACTACAGAACACACACACACATACACACACACACACACACACACACACACACACACACACACACACACACACACACACACACACACACACACACACACACAGACACACACACACACACACAGACACACACACACACACACACACACACACACACACACACACACACACACACACACACCACATAAAGCACCACACATTCACGACTTAAAACTATCACCTCACATAGCCCTAATTTTAATTTTAACCCTGAAACCCTTGCTCACGTGCACACTTACATACATACTACAAAAGATATATACCCACACAAAACAAACTCTATCTCCTTACCTAGCCCGCAGTTACCAGAAGCTTCCCCTTACCTTCACACATGTACATCTCATCACACATACAGCAGTACAATCGATGAACTGTAGTTTTACATTATGACCATCGACCGACACTGAGAAGATGTGCATTTGACAAAGTATACTGCACTTATTTATATATAAAGGTGTTTGATGTGTGACAATCTTGTGCTGTAGGTGTAGCAAGTTTATTTAATTTATCACGCAAAGTAGATTGCTTGCTCAGAAACATACTCTAGTATTTTTTCTGCATTTTGTTTAAATTTTTGATTACTGCTTTCCACTCATTTCAACAATATGCAACACTTGTAAAGTTTGTTGAGCAAATGGGGCTTTTCATTTTTTTTATTATTATTAACTGTCTCTAGTGGCTGCCTATTGTAGCTTCTGTCAGAATATAATGTCCTTTGTGTTCTTTTGTATTGTTTCAGGGGCATAGTATAATTTATTTTAAAATATTAGGTTTACAGTTGAGTTATATGTTTTAATTAATGTTAGTTGATATGATTTTTTTAGATTGTGATAATTTTGTCTGTAATATTGTTTTTTTCAGTTGGCTGGTTGCAGTTTATACTTTATCTCATTTTTATTAGTTTGTTTATTTTATTTATTATTAAATGTTTGATTTATGTGGTTGTAATTCTTTGTCTGCTCTGAGATGGAGCCATGTTTATAAATATTTTTCTTCACAAATTTAAAAGCATTGCTACCCTTTACTACTCATCTCCATTGAGGAAACATTTGGTAGCACATTGTGCCATTTTGGCCTCCTTGAAGTAACAAACAGAAGCATCTGAGTCTACCAATTCAGCAGTGGAATACATTTGGCATTTGGCATTAGTCCTGCTGTAAATCCCAACTGAAATCATAGGAGAAACTGTATTTCTAGTTCAGTTATCATATGTTCCACTGGAGTCAGTCATTTAGTAGTTAAAATAATATTTTCTGATGTATCTGTAGGAAGGCCATCTTTCCAATGTTCAAGTTTTCACCTGGCTGAGTAAAAAGTCTTCTCTTCCTCACTCCTGGGGTGTCAACTAAGCCAACAACTGGCTGGCTTTCATACAGA